>NC_061103.1:895734-973234 GCF_015104395.2 Macrobrachium nipponense | reverse complement strand
ATCAAAATCCCCCTACTCGCTTTTCCAATATGTTAAGACGTCGTCTACATAGCGAAGCCAAATCATATCTGCAGGTTTGATAGGGTTTACAATTACTGTTTCAAAATACTCCATATATAAGTTTGCTAACACAGGACTAAGCAGGCTCCCCATACTACAACCGAATTTGTTACGGTAAAAGTTATTACCAAAGGAAAATAGTTATTAGTGACGCAGAGCTCTATAAATTGCTTTATTCTATTCAGTTCCGTGGGGAAGCGATCAGCGAACGGCTCTAGTTTGTTTTTGAGGAAAGTTAATAAATTTTTATGGGTACTTCCGTGAAAAGGGAGTCTACGTCTAGGCTGAGAAGTGAACCACACAGCTATCACGAGATAGCTGTGTGGTCAGAGCGCTTCACTGTACGTCCTGATATCTTGGTTCCTAGGTTCGCTCCCGAGAGCCGACGAAATTATTATCAACTAAAAAATTCCCCTTCGGTTAACATATATGAAAATATATCAAAATCCGAGGCAGAGCGAATTAGATGTTAAAGGACATTTGTAGCTTAATTCGTATATATGAATCATGGTGATGTGATAAGGCTCATATTATAATATATATATATATATATATATATATATAGATATATATATATCATATAATATATATATAGGACATACATACTATATATATATTATATATATATATTAGATATATATATATATATGTCATATCACATTACCGTGATTAATATACTACATCGAGCTACAAATGTCCTTTAATATCTAATTCACTCTACCTCGGAATTAATATATTTTCATATAATGCCTAAGCATATATGAAAATATATTAATTCCGAGGTAGAGTGAATTAGATATTAAAGGACATTTGTAGCCCGATGTATATATACATAATATATATATATATATATATATATATATATATATATATATATATATATACATACATATATATATTCTCATGCTGTTGCTTCTGCTATGCATAATTTCACCTCAGTAACTATGAAATGTTGTAAAAATGTTTGCAATGTTTTCAGATTCAGTATTAGTTTGCCTAGTGTTAGTATGTTCAGTTATTCATGTTGAGAATTCACGAAAACATAATTTAAAAGTAAAGGAATAATATAGAATGTGAACAGAGAGAGAAATTATCATTGTCCGTTTGAAGCAGAAAGTTGCTGTCATCACTTGAGATAAGAGGAACTTGAGTTCTCCGTCTCGTTTTTCAAATTGCGTCAGCCATGCGATCTGTAGCAAAGCAGTATTGCTCGTTTGTCTTACACGTGAAGATTGCATCATCTTTCGTAAGATCATTCTAGAAACGTACGAATACGTTATCTATAGAAAGTAACGTCGCATAGTCTTTGCTTTCAATTTAAATAATTATTACTTTAATTTTAAGAGGCTTTTATTGTCTTAAACCGTGTAATAATAAATGTTATTTATAACTGTAATTCCACTTTCTCTCTGTTTATTGTTTTGGGTCAGATACCCTCTTTTGTGAGTTAAGCTCCCATAGAAAGAGAGATGTCATTCCGTTCCATTCGCGTTTGTTGCTCTCTCTCTCTCTCTCTCTCTCTCTCTCTCTCTCTCTCTCTCTCTCTCGTATGAGAGAATTTTGAATTTCACATTAATGTAAAGATTTTATATTTAGTGGTTGGTCACTCATAAATTTTAGATTTGGTATTTCTTAGGTTTATTTAATTGCTGAGTGCTTATTTGTGGAATCTGAACAGAATTTGTAAAAGTGTGTAACAGGCACCTCGTGTGTCAGTGTTTATTGGTGATTTCGAAAAAGGCCTTCTAAAATTGGTATACCAAGATAAGAGTTTTTTTTTAATAAGTTCATTGCTCTAAACTTAGACATAAAAAGTACTTGAAATACTGAGAGTACTTAGGTTATTCCAGGGGAACTTTTTTGCCATTTTTTCACATTTTTGTGTTGGTGAATTTTTGTGAATTTATCCATATATATATATATATATATATATATATATATATTATATACACATATATATATATATCTATATATATATATATATATGTATATATACTCTGATTAATGTTTTCTTAGTGTATTTGCAATTTTGGTATTTTCCACGTTTTTCTGTTTACATTGATATTTACAATTTGATGAAAAGAAGTGTTTTTGTTAATTGATCGTTAATAATTTAATTGAGTTTAGCATTTTGAATTAATTTTCATTTCCTAAGAATTTTGGTCAAGTTTTTGTTGTTGTTTAAAACTTGTCGATTAATTTTCAAAATTTAATTGTTACTTAATACTTTGAATTTTACTTGAATAATTTAATTCCTTAATTAATTAATTTTTGTGATAAATTAATTTTGATTTCATTTTACATAATAATGAATTCAAGAATTAATTAAACTTTGTGTTGTTTTCAAGTAACAATAAATTTACCTGGATTGTGAATTACATTGATAAATTTTGAATCTAAAAAGTTTTTTGTATATATATAAAATTTATATGGGTATTTTTTTTTCTTTTCACCAGTATATCTAATTTTGTTAAGGTAGAAGCATAGAGTGGTAATTGAGCTGTTTTCCTTCAGTTTTGTTGAAGTGAGTTAGAACTAGGGAAATACCTAGACTTTTAAAATTTGTTGATGGAGTGATGCCCTTTAATTAATCTAATTTCATATAAGATTACCTCTCACCTGTTTTAATGAACTGAATCTGAATTCTTGCATGATTATTAAGTTTTTAAGGGATCACTGTTGCCTTTAGAGTATCCAGTCGTATTTTATCTGTGTTGAAGGCTCAGGTGTCTGGCTGTTGTGAGGTAACTATTTCTGCTTGGTAAGTGTAGTACTGGACGCTTCGTCACACACACACACATATATATATTATTATTATATATATATATATATAATATATATATATATATAAATATATATATATATATGAAAGTTCACGTGCTTGAGAATATCATGAACTGACTGGAAGAAGGCGAGTGAAAAACGAACTTGGAACAAGTCCTTTCGTAGTATATTCTACATTTTCAAGTTCACACTGAGTAAAAACATAGTTTGCAGAACTTTATATACAAAATTAAGAAGTGTTGGGCGGGGTTACAGATTCTTGACTCGGGCAGCATGTTCTCCAAACAGAAAGGACAGGGAAGGAGGATCAAGGGATAATCCAGGCCGGAGGTTAAAATTCCTGGTGGCCGTGGCTTCAGTGAATACAGTTTCCAGAAGATTTCTTTTCCTGATAGTCGTTGGAATTGCAGATTATAAATGTCTTATGCCAGTTAATGGCATGGTCTGTTTTAAGCCAATGATCTGAAATGCCATTATTTGTTAGGCCTCTTGAAAGAGCTTATTTGTGTTGGCAACATTTTTTTTTTAATCCTTGCGATGTCTGGCTAATATAAATCTTATTACAATCTTCACAAGGGATACTGTATACAATATTATTTGAACTGGACAGACTATTCTTAATTAACATATTTCTTAGAGTATTGTTGTATATATATATATATAGATATATATATATCATATATATATATATATATATATATATATATTAGTTTTTATTATTATTAAAAAAATGTTCTGTTACGACAGAAATCCATCTAATGAAAGGAGCCTATTAAAACGCCAAAATATAGAAAGCAAGTATTATATTTCAAAGACTGCCGTCTTTCACTTCAGGTAGGTAATGAATGAGAAAAGTTACCGAAAAGGCGGTATTTATACCGAGAGATCCATCCACAGGTAGCACGTTTTACTAAGTCACCCACGCTGATAATTCCTCTTTAATCTTCTTAAGCGTTGGTTGAAGTAAAATTTTATCTTTGATATTATTTTGTCAAGAGCCAGTGGGAAATGATCTGAAAAGGGTGCTAATTTTTCCCTAAAAAAATGTAGAACGTCCTGTACTGGTACCTTTGTGAATAGGGAATCTACATCAAGGCTTAAAAGTCTTATTTTGTGAAGTGGTATATGTGCTTCTCTGAATTTGTGACAAAGTCTTCGGAACGTCTAATTTGACTGGAAAAAGTGCCTAAGAAAGGGGAAAGGAGGCCAGCTAACCATTTAGAAATTTCATAACTGAAAGCTCCGCACATGAGATGGTGGGTCTAAATGGAAGATTGTCTTTGTGACTGTTGAGAAGGCCATTAAAGTAAGGTAGTTTGGGGTTAATGACTTTAAATTTCCCCAATTGTTCAATGCTCTCTTTGTCTTGGTCATTTTTGAAGGAATAATTAGCCCCCTGCCTCTTGACAAAGTAATAAAGTTTTTTGAATTATGTATATCTAAGAACGTATTTTCATTCGGGGAGTCATTCTATAAGCAAAAATTTGGGTGTAGCATGGGTAGCCCTTTAAGTCCTTTTTTAGCCAATCTATACATGGAATACTTTGATACTACAGTAATAATGCAATAAACCCAAAGACATGCTTTGGATGAGATATGTAGATGATATTCTAACATTTTGGGATATTAGGTGAGGAAATTTCAACGAATTCCTTGCAAAATTCACCGCATTAGTGCCCAGCATCAAATTTCAAGTTGAATGGGAAACAGAACAAAATTCCTTTTATTGATGTTTTAATAATTAGAGACACGACAAAATACAAATTTACCATATACAGAAAACCAACATTCTCACTTTCATATATTCACTACTTTATTTACATGACACTTCTATCAATAGGCAGAGCTCTCAACCTGTTCTTAAGATCCTTACGAATTTGTTCCCAGATTTCCTGGAAAAGGAATTTGAACTAATTTATAAGCAGCTTTCATCTTTAAGGTATCCTGGCCATATAACTGAGAAAGCGATTCATAAAGAAAATGTAATTTTCAACCGACTCCTCAAGACAAGGCCAGAGAGACACCCTGTGATAATATGGGGCTAATTGACCAATTTGATATCAGGAGGTTTTCAAGGACTGAGGCGGAACGATGAAACACATCTTCCTAAGGTGAGGCTTTATTCAGGAGTAATGGATACAAAGGGGTTTGCAATGTGGACCCCGCAGACAAAAGACAAACAAATGCATGTCGCAGATTACAGCAATACCAACCGTTGCAAACTCACAACACACTCTCTTAATCGAGACATTCCCTTTTCCTTTACACATTTGACATGACTTTGTGCACTTGGGCCCTTAGTCAGTACATCAGCCAACATATCCTTGGTTGACATATGGCACAGGTACACTTTCTCAAGTCTACGCAACTCTCTTACATAATGATACCTCACATCAATATGTTTGGTTCTGGCACGAAAGCCTTCATGCTCAGTCACTTTCAGTGTGCTCATACATCAAAACACTTCCAGATCTACCACATAACTCAAAAAGAAAACCTCTCAAAAACACAGCCTCTTTACACGCATGGATAATACTTATGTACTCCGCTTCAGTACTCGATAATGCTGTCACTTACTGCTTTCTACTCTCCCAACTAATAGGACTATTAGAGAGTTTAAATACATATCCTGATACAGACTTTCTCCCTTCCAAGTCATTTGCAAAAGATGCATCACAAAAACCTATCACGTCATTTTCAGATTTTGAATAATTAATTCCAAACTACGGTGTTCCTTACCATAACTATCATTGAATTGACTCAAATAATTCATGGCGTAAGCAATATCAGGTGTAGTACATAATGACAAGTACAACAATCCACCAATCTGGGACAGTCTTTACTTTTACTTAACAATAGACAACTTTCAATGGGAGTCTTAGCACTAACACAATCTAGCATTTCAAATTTGGATAACAATTTTTCACAAAAGGCTCTTTGGTCCAACTTGACACTTACCTCAGTCCTCGTTACTCTCATACTAAGACATTCAGAAACTTCTCCCAAGTCTTTGGTAGGAAAATTACTACACAGTGCAGTCTTCAGTTTTTCAACATGTCACGTATCATTAAAAAATATGAAAAAGTCGTCAACATAAAGTGCAACAATGACAAGTTTGACTCCTTTCTTCCACACATAGACGCATGGTTCATACATAGACTGTTTGAAACCAACTCCAACAAGAATGATATGCACTTTCTCGTACCAACATCTACTTGCTTGTTTGAGCCCATACACTGCCTTATTCAGTTTGCATACTTTACCATTATCCTTTATAAAACCTTCAGGTTGGCACATATATATTTCCTCCTTTAAGTCACCATTTAAAAAGGCTGTAGAAATGTCAACATGATGAATTTCCAGATCAAGTTTAACAGACAGAGAAAAGAAAAGTCTCAAAGTAATGTATCTAACAACTGGGGCATAAGTATCTAAAAAATCAATACCACATTTTTGTGAGCATCCCACAACTATCAGTCTGGTTTTGAACTTAGCAACATCCCCATCACAATTCCGCTCAATCTTAAAAACCCATTTACATTTTACAATATTTTTACCAACAGGTTTCTTAACAAGGTCCCACACTTTATTTTCTATATAAGACTGAATCTCTTCGTTCAAAGCTTTTATCCAGTGAATACTAGTATCTATGCATTCCAGGGCCTGACTAACAGTATTTGGTTCAAAGTGATCTTCAAGCACAACATTACAATACAAAAACGCAGTATACATCTCAAAATCAGCAAACTCTTTCCTTTTTCTGTCTCTCAGTGGGTACCTCCTAATTTGCACATTTTCATTATCATCCTCATTAAATTCCCCACTAATTCTCTTACCTACATTTCCCCCCTCCATGTCACCATGTTCAGTATCACGGAACGGAACACACCTTCTTCCTCATCAACAGGAACTTCCTCTACATTATTTTCCTTGACCAAATCAGCCACTGAAGAATACACAACATCACTTACAGCTGTCACACCCTAAGAGCAAGCAGTAAACTTACCTTCATCAAACTTAACACTATGCTCAACAGAAATAACCTTTGGTTTATCAGGATTAAACAAGCATACCCTTTGCCCCTCTCTGTCATACCCAACAAAAACCAGACACTCGCTTCTTCCATCCAGTTTGTCACCTCTAACCAGCTTAGGTACATGCATTACAACCAAAAAATCTCAAATCAGAATATTTCACAGACAGTCCAGTGAATCTTTCTTCAGGAATACAATTATTAGCACCAGTATGGGGTACTTTGTTCTGAGCATACACAGCAGTATTTGTAGTGCTGGGCCTTGTATAACGAAGCGCACTGTGAGGTTATTAAGACCTGCGATGTAATACGCAAGTATCGTGTTGTATACTTCCCATCCTCGTCGGAGATTGCGACGATAATTTCTAAGTCACTATCTTCTTTGGGTATCAAGGCGGAGATGTTTCAAACTCATGATGATAACATTAACAATATATTTACGAAACTACATCTCTTGAGTAGAGGCAAGAAGGTGGTTCAGAGAACTTGATTCTAGGAGGGGAAGTAGAGTTCTGAGTTACAATGCATTTACAAAGTCATAGGAGAGCAAAGCTTATCTCAGCATACTAACATACAGACAAACGAACATGTGAGAGGAAGTCACGTAGACATATAGGTTATAGGTCAATAGGTTCTCAGGCGAAAGCACTGTGACCTGTTTGAAACAACAATGGATTTGATTATCACAGGCAAATGCAAACCAGGGCGTCGCTGATACAACATGCCAAGGCCTAGCTTGCATTCTGTTTATCAATCTTTATCACACTCCTTGCTATCTCAACAGTGACCCCTTGGGTCATTGGCTTATTTATATATGGAATATATATATTTTTAAATGTAACCCTTACATATTGACAGCTTCTGCCCACAATTTCTTTGAACATTGAGCGTTAAACATCCTACTTCTAGCTGCTTCAAATGTTGACCTATTTTGCCTTTCAGCAACACCATTCTGCTCAGGGGTATACCTAACAGATCTCTGTTGTACAATTCCCTTACTCTTAAATAAAGAACGTAAATCATTATTAATAAATTCATCTCCATTATCAGATCTGTAAGCCTTCAGTACTTTTTCGTTCTGAGTTTCACATTGAGCAACATATTCCACAATTCTGTCCTTGGTTTGTTTCGCATTCACTGATAAATAAACACTGACGAACTTAGAATAAACAATTGTGAGTAGCACATACTTGGCTCCACCAAAACTCTCAGGAAGTGGTCCACACATATCTGCATGTACGAAATCTAATACCTCCGAAACTTGGGTGAGATTGAATGTGGAAAACTTTGCCTTGATTGCTTACCGAAAGCGCAAGCAACACACGTCATCATTTACATTTGTAGATTTCTAAATGAGAGCACAAAAACTTCAATTTTTGTTGACCAACATGCCCCAATCTTTGATGGCACAGATCATAATCCTTAACATTACTTACAAAAACTGATTTAGTGTCTGGTTTTTCATTCTCTCGGCTTCCAGTACCCAAAACTGAATCATTGACAACACAATCATCAGCATCAACAAATTGGCAACCTTTCGATGTAAACAGGACATTATTACCACGATCAGTACATTAACTCACAGACAAAAAATCAGTACTTAAACCAGGAACATAGAGAACATCTGATATTTCATCAATTGAATTATTTGATGACAACTTTATATCACCTTAACAGCAACTATTAATCTTTCATATCACCACCAACAACACCCTGATCAAATTCACAGTCTTTGTAATTCACAAGAAATTTCTTGTCCGATGACATATACCCTTCAGCACCAGAATCTATCACTATCGTACTATCAGTTAGTCGTGCAGACAAAGCACACAGAAATTTGGAGTAAACTTCTTACCACCATCATCACTTCTCTTGTCATATTTCTTCTCACTAGCAGGCGCTTCATAGTCCTTCGGCTTAGGACACTCCTTGATGAGATGTCCCTTTTCGTGGCAGTGCCAACAACACATATTAGATGTATCCTTCTGCCGCTTATTATCGTTACCCTTCTTGCCGGGAAACTTCTTGTTGGTAAAGAAAGCAGCACGATCACCAGACTCAGCACCATGACATCTCTTCGCTGACTATCGTCCAGTAGTTTGGTGATGATAGTATCCAAAACCATATCCTTTTCCCCAGAATACACAGTCATGATCAAACTGTCATACTCACTAGGCAATTCTCCGAATATCATGGCTATCAGGTACTTGTCTTTAACTTCTCCCAGGCTTTTCATTTTTTGCCCCAGAGACGTGATGTGTGCAATATAAGCTTCCATATCATTGAAGTCCCGAAACCTTGCCTGGCTCATGGATCGAACCAGATATACGTACAGCCAATGGCCTTTGGTTTCAAACTTCTTCTTCAGAGCTCCCCATGCCTCTTTAGCTGTTTTTGCAGTGTTCACGTCCTGATAACATTGAGGGTATACCAGGAGGCATATGTCGGCAAGAGCTCGTTCTTCGCATCTGCCGTATAGGTCCCTTGCACAGTCGACCACAGTCCCTGTCTTCTTAAATAATCAGTCATGGAGAAACACCAATTCTTGTAGTCTATTCTCCCTTTCAACTTCGTGACTCCAAAGCCGCATGGTCCCGAGCCGGGTTCATCCATCTTGAATCACGGAGTCCAATAGTACTACTTACCTTCAATCTCTTGTCGAAATCAGCATCTGGTCTTCTCAATTAGCTCCTGGGCCCATAGCCTGTGATAATATGGGGCTAATTGACCAATTACATGTTAAGTTTCCAAGGATTAAGGCGTAACGATGAAACACACGGATACAAAGGGTTTTACAATGTGGACCCCGTAGACAAAAAAGCAAATGAATGTTGCAGATTACAGCACCGCCAACTAAAATAAACTCACAACAGAAGTTGTGTTTGTGTTCTGAGGTTGACTACTTGTTTCTGGTTTAAAGGTAAAGTTGTTTGTTTGTTTCTATGGTGTTTTTACGTTGCATGGAACCAGTGGTTATTCAGCAACGGGACCAACGGCTTTACGTGACTTCCGAACCACGTCGAGAGTGAACTTCTATCACCAGAAATACACATCTCTCACTCCTCAGTGGAATGGCCGAGAATCGAACCCGCGACCACCGAGGTGAGATGCAAACACCAAACCAACCACGCCACTGAGGCGCTCACAGGTAAAGTTGTAAAATCCCTTCATTGGTTCTTTCAAGAAATTCCTTTTAATTCAAAGTGGTTATGTAGGACTCCCAAGATTTTAACATTTTTCTTCTAGATAAAAGGGAGATTTCTTTTACATTACAGTTAGACCTCTTCACATATCGTCAATCTATGTTTTCGATTGATACAAAATTTATGAATGGATATTCTGTGAAGAACAGATATAAAAGAAACACCAACATAAAAAAAAAAACAATTATTATCGATCACGCTATTTCCTCATTGACATACTCTCAGGTTAATGAGCGCGCAGATCATTAATTGATATGTAAATTTTTTTTCATTCAAATCCAGTAGCCTCAGCACACATGCGCACACAAGTTTTATATGGATAATATATATATATATATATATATATATATATATATATATATCTATATATATATATCTATATATATATTATATATATATATTTATATATATATTATATAATATATATATATATATATGTGTGTGTGTGTGTGTGTGTGTGTGTATGTGTGTGTGTTTATAGCTTTCCCCCAAAGGGTCCTGATGGATGGTTTTACCAATGCTGTTCCCAGCAGTAATTATGGAACGACCCTGGCAGAGCTCCATCCTTGGATGCGATTTCCAGGTACTAGGCTACATGAGGACCTTGTAAGCTTACTTCAGCACTGCAGAACGCACAAAGTTAAACTAAGCTGAACACTCGCCATGGGCGCCCGCACATAGGGGCAAGAGGGGCCCCTTGCATTCCCCCCCCCCACCCCCAACCCCCACCCATGAAATCCTGGAGAAAATTTATATACGAGTATACCTACATCACTTTGTTTTACTTCCATTGTACAATATATCCTTCCAGTTTAAGTAAATTAAAGGTATCATTATGTATTGTATAATATTTGTATTCAGTATATAACTGCACTGTTCTTTCCAGAAATATTTGAATTCAGCTAAATAATATATGGAACTATTGAAAAATAGTCGATGTAACATTGCATGTTTTCTTTATCGCATCTTGCTTCACTTAAATTATTGGCATCGCAGTTCCACTGCATATATATATATATATATATATATATATATATATATATATATATATATATATATATATATATAATTTGCCCCCTGACCTTGTGTCAGCAAGGGCTTGGGGGTGAATCTTGCTGCTTGTGAGGTGGCTATTTATTCCTGCATCAGTCATGTTCCGGATTTTGAGGGAGATTACTCTCCGTAGAACTTACACTGATCTGCGTTTTCACCCACTCGATTCATACACGTAATCGCAGGCGTGCAGGTGCGCACGCATATCCGGGCCACATGAATTATTTGGTGAGTCACTCCACTTCTCGACACATATGTGTGAGTTGTTTTGCCCACATGTGTTCTAATAATAAGGTTTGTGTAGACTTTGCGTCTGAACGGCCGGAGACAATTGCCTCTGCAATGTTGCCATGCCCGTTGGAAGTTTTCACCCGTGAGCTTCGGCACTTCTCCCTCCAGTTTTGTCTGGCAACACTTCCGTATCGGCCTGCCCCGAGAGTCCATTGGGGAACGAGGCTTCAGTCGTGCGCTGAAAGTACAGAAGTTCAGATCACCAGCCAGTGTTACTCTCTCTTCTCGTGGTTTTATCACAAAGTTCAAGTGAAGTTTGTGCATTAGTAAAGCTGACTCGTTTAATAACATCTCATTTTTAGGCTCTTTGGTTTATTATTGAAAGCTCGTGTATTGACAGGTAGGTGCACTTATTTTGCTTTATCGCTTTTTCATGACTTGACTGCATGTTGCTAAATGCTACGATATTCCATGTCTTTAAATGTGTTCACTGTATCAGGAATATAATAATGATAATTATTATTGATATTATTATTGTGGTTGTTACTCTTGGTGAGTTTTCTGACACCAAAGAATATTTTGGTTAACTTTTAATCCGATGGTCAAAAGGCGGTGTTTAGTAACCAGAAAACCTGTTAGAATTCCAACGAGAACAGTGGACTTCGGACACGTTCCTTTAAACATTTTTTTGTCTCGGCTTTTCTATCAATGAATTTAGCACTTTTTAGTTACACGCCAATCAGGGGCGTTAGGCGGATTTGAGACAGAGGCAACTGCTCCCCCCAAAAATGCTAGCTGGGAGGTTAGCACCTCCAGCCACCCTCTCCAGCAGGATACGGCCTACAGTCGGAAAACTAGTTATGTATACGCACATATACACGTGTATATATATATATATATATATATATATATATATATATATATATATATATCTACACACAATATGCATGTGTGTGCCCAATCACGTAATTATCAAAATACCAGAAACAGCAAAGATTGATGAAAAGGGAAATAAAATAATCCAGTCTATATATTCACATACACACACATATATATATATATATATATATATATATATATATATATATATATATATATATATACATATTCATATATATTATATATGTGCGTCCAGAGAGGTTACTTGGGTTAGGACGTTCATAGATGCGGTACGAACGTCCTTAGGATCGGATGATTGTTGCTTAAACGTCCTTTTCAATGGTGCGAGCTCAGTAGTTAGCAGACCGAATTTGATGCCATGTATCTGTCCAATTACCGTAAGTACACAAGCTTGTTGCACAAGTAATTAGAAAGAAAAATCATTGGGGAGAAAATGAGGCCGCTGAAGAGTTCCGTTGGAATGAGAAAATCCCCTTTGCTTCCAATCACCAAAGAGACAAAGTTGTCCTTTCCTTCCCAAAGTCTAACAAAAGATCCCTAGCTACTGGTTCAAACTCCAGTAACCGATTAACGATTCCTCTAAAACAAGGTTATATTTAAAACCATACACACAGACACTCACATTATATACAAGTATATATATATATATATATATATATATATATATATATATATATATATATATATCTATATAGGATCCCCTGAAGAAAAGGGACCCCAACACACGCTGGGGTCGCTCTTCTTCAGGTGGAAAATATTGGGGTCGCTTTTCGTATGGTGAGGAATTAACAGGGGTTAGAGTAAGGATGTGGCGAAACGGCGCTTCGCGCCTTATCCGCATATTTAAAGATTCTTGGCAAGCTCGGTATGTTCTGGCAAGAGGTAATGTTGCGCTGCGCGCGCTAGCCACAGGGGTTACAGTAGGTTTGATTATTTTTGTACTGAAATTGCAAGACAATATGCTTTTAATTAACTATTGATTGTTTGTCTAAATTTGTGTTTTAACAAATGTTAATAAAGTAGTTTTAAATGAATATAGATCTATATTTTTTTCTCCTTTTTTCTATAATATTATGAGCTAAAGTGGGTCACCTGAAGATTGGAGACACCAACAAGCAGGGGTCGCTTTTCTTCAGGAGAGGTATTAGGGGTCGCTAATCTTCATGTGATCATATATATATATATATATATATATATATATATAATATATGTGTGTGTGTGTATGTGTGTGTGTGTGTGTAATCTGTGTGTTGAGGTGCCAGATTTCTTCACAAATTTGTTCCCCTAATTCCTTGTATATTGGGGTCTCTCTGTTGAAAGTGAACGAAAATGTCGGGACAGATGAATTTCAGTAGGTAGCCTCTGCTGCCCCGACGACAATGAAGTCGCAATATATGCGTCTGCCGATGATTGAGGCACTGAAGTCATACCCATGGACGCTTCATTCAAGCCTTTCTGAACATGAAAAACATCAAACTCAGTATTATGGGCATACACACACGTCAGTCTATCTATTAGTCTATCTTACACACACACACGCTGTAATATATATATATATATATATATTATATATATATATATGTGTGTGTGTGTGTGTATTGTATTTTGTAATATTCACACACACACACCCACACACCATATATATATATATATATATATATATATATATAATATATATATATATATATATACACATTATAACGAATTCCACTCATTCTGAAGAACTTTCATAAGTCCGAGATGGAACCAGAGTCTTTTCAATTGATAATTTCCACAATAGATGGTTATACAGTGGAATAAAATAATAAGAAAGGCTTAACAATCTATTTTCACCACTTTAAATATACACAAAAGCCATTATCACCAGATCAGAATAAATATGTATTGCCACCACCACTGGATAATGAAATCAACCAAAATAAGCCGTAACAACTCCGACGTAAGTTTTTCCAAGGATGAAAAAACAGAATTGAAACCGAAGTAAAAGCACCGTTACCAAGAGATGGCGTTAGAAGTAAAGTAATTTCACTATTACCAACAGATGGCGTTCAGAGTTGGTAATATACATAAACTTTTACCGTAAATGAAATTGGTTGGTTTTTGACATATTCCTCCCCTTTTGAGAGTGAAATTACGTGAAAAAGAAAATATACAAATCCTAAATCTCAGAGCTGAACAAGGAATTATAAAACCGAGTTTAAAGATAAGTACATATGAGTATACATAAAACTGCGATGACAAAATAAGTAGCAAAGAGTACAAACAAATCAAGTTTATTTAGAAGTTGACGGCTCTTGAATGACTGATGTAGCTGGAAGTGGAGGTAGGCGTGACAGTGCATCGGCAACATTATTGTTCGATCCTGGAATCTTTCGAACTTCAATATTGAAGGACGAAAGTATGTACGACCACCTTAGTAGCTTTCGGTTGTTGAACTTCGCTCGATGCAGGAAACTGAGAAGCATGTGATCTGATTAACTACTACTTTCTCAATGCCTTCCAAGTAGAGACGAAAGTACAGCACCGAATCTACAATGCTATATAGTTCTTTCTCCACAGTTGCCCATCGGAGCTGTGCGCCTTTGAAGAGCCCTGAATGGTAAGCAATCGGTAACAGCCGCTCCAGCAGAGGCAGTGAGATTGTAACCTCACTGAATAATTCCTGTAATAATGCTCCTCCAAAGCTCATGTAGCTTGCATCAACCTGAAGGAAAAAAGGTTTTGTGAAGTCAGGAGCTTGCAGAAGTGGCTTAGAGATCATATATAGTTTCAATTGTTCAAAGGCCCTCTCATGTTTCTCAGTCCATTGAAAAGGCACTTTAGTCGAAGTAAGAGCAAAAAGTGGGGCCGTGATAACGGAGAAGTTTGGGCAAAACCTTGAATAATAAGAAACCATGCCCAAGAATGTTTCAAGCTCTTTTCTGTTCCCTGGCACTACATATTCTTTAATGGCACTCATGTTTACATCCTTTGGAATTATAGTGCCTATAACATGACCAAGGTACATCACCTGACCTTTTCCAAAAGAGCTTTTAGCAAGATTGATTGTCAAGTTGGCCTCCTTCAGTCTCTCGAAAAGTAAAGCTAGTCTTTGTAGATGTTCTTCCAAAGTGTCCGTTGCTGCAACAATGTCATCAAGATACACGTACACCTTTGGAAGACCCCTGATGACCTCTTGCATGGTTCTCTGAAAGGTTGCTGGTGTATTCGAAAGGCCAAAGGGTAAAACAAGATGTTCATAAAGACCAAAAGGGGTGATAAAAGCTGAAGTTTCTTTAGCCCTTTGAGTTAACCTAATCTGATAGTAACCTTTCAATAAGTCTATCCGAGTCAAATTCTGGGCAAAGGATGAGCATCTTTTACGGTCTTTAAATTGAGTTTCCTGTAGTCAGTACACAAACGATAAGTATTGTTAGGTTTCTTTACCAGAATACATGGATATAATAGACTCTGTTAGCAATGCAAATTATTTGACTCAGATAGACTTATTGAAAGGTTACTATCAGATTAGGTTAACTGACGTATAACCATCTATTGTGGAAATTATCAAATGAAAAGACACTGGTTCCATCTCGGAGTTATGAAAGTTCTTCAGAATTAGTGGAATTGGTTGGGTTTTGACAACACACACACACACACACACACATATATATATAATATATATATATATATATATATATAGATATATATATATAGACACAAAGAGGAGAGCACGACCTGTGAGACACATTGTACATTTATACTTATATGCCTGTTGTCACCTCGGCCTCGAATTCGATTCTCGGGCATTCTACCGATGGGTTAGAGATGTGTATTTATGGTGACAGATGTTCACTCTCGACGTGGTTCGGAAGTCACGTAAAGCCGTTGGTCCCGTTGCTGAATAACCATACTGGTTCCATGCAACGTAAAATCACCATGCAATCAAACAATCACCCGAGTGAGTGTTGACTGCTAACTCGGAACGGATCTATTTTGTTTCTACTTTCATTCCTTTTGTTCCTTCATCTTTCGCATCGTTTATGTTTCAGCTTTAGTACTTTGCCAGGCAGGACGCGGTTCGGACGTTGGTTTAAAATGTAAAATGTGCATTGCCTCCTTTTGTTTCGATGCTCGCGACTTTTCTCCGCTTTATTTTATCTTGCTTCACCATAAACGTTGTATATTGTACGACAACGTTTCCAGTTTTATAGTAAAATGTTCTTCCCGACACTGTGACACACAAACACGTGTGTGAGAGGGGGCGTAGGTGAGTGTGTGTGTTTGCATTTGTTTGAGCGTATTTGCGGAAGGAGTATTAATATGCCCTGTTTTTTATTTCACGTTTTTAGATCTTTCATAAACGCAGTCGATCTAAACTGGTCTTGAAGGCCTGTACAAACAGACGGTGCAGTTGGGGGAGAGGCTTCGGGTAATTTGTTTGCACAAGTGTCGCAAGGATCGCTAATTATGGATGGAAACGTCATTTATGGCTCACACGGAAGACGCAGAGCAAAAAGACGGGTAGACAGACACAACTTTGGACAGACAGACGGACTTACGGAAAGCGAAGGGAAGGGAGTCAGCCTGAGAATAAGTGTTCTTGGACTTGTTTCCTCATTTTCCTGTCGACTTTCTCTCACGAGATTCTGTTTTGAGGTCTGACCTTTGTCCTTCTTTTGGGTGATTTTGTGTCTAAGACTGATATTATGTCGGTGCCACTATTCATGACTTGTGGGTCTTCTTCTTATGTCTTCCTTATTCATTTCTTGCGCTGACTTTTTAATATTTATTTTGGAAGCTGAATCCTTTAATCGTCTGTTACCCTAAGCTTGGTCACTGACCTCGACAGTTAGAGTCTACCCTGACCATCTCCTACTCTGCCTCGTTTACTATTCGTCTCCACTCTGGCTCATTTGCTCTGTTCCTCAGTGTGACAAACTGGGCCATTTTCAATAACAGTCATAAAGAACGGGGCCACTTAATCCTCCAGATCTGTTTTTCCTAATTTTATGACTGTTGTCGAGGAGGCTTCAGTTCCTCGAACTGACAAATCTTCACCATATTTATTGAGCACCTCAGTGGCGTGGTTGGTTTGGTGTTTGCTTCTCACCTCGGTGGTCGCGGGTTCGATTCTCGGCCATTCCATTGAGGAGTGAGAGATGTGTATTTCTGGTGATAGAAGTTCACTCTCGACGTGGATCGGAAGTCACGTAAAGCCGTTGGTCCCGTTGCTGAATAACCACTGGTTCCATGCAACGTAAAAACACCATACAAACAAACCATATTTATTGTACTGTGATGCTCAAATCTCATGCGACATGACTCAATAGGATTTCGTTCGAAATTCACTAACTGGCAACCTAGCATGCTCGATATTTATCTATTATTTCAATGCGGAAACACGATTATTGCATATAGTAAGGATTATTTTTCATAAGAGTGAAATCTGTCATATATTTCAAAACTGTAAGAAAATGTCACGTGTAGCCAAATTTCATAAAAAAAAAAACTTTCGAAACATTTTCAAAACTTGCGTTCACACATAGGTGAAGCATTTGACCAAAATGAAGTCGTCATCAAGCACCAGTTCAAATGTTGAATAAATAAGAAAAAAAAAACTAAAAAAAACTGTAGTACATGAATAATACTTACAAAGCAAGCATAAAATTTGAAATAGTCCTGTTTGATTGCTTTTACACCTTAATGCTGAAAAAAAATGTGAATATGTATATGCAAAAGTAGAATGCGCCCACCGTTATCAACGTGAGGGGAGCGTGTGTGACATATCATTAGTGTCGGTGCAACAACAACCACCCGGTGTAACATAAGTATGTAGGTCTACACTGAGTAGCGACAATGAAATTATGTTGAAAACACTTTATATGTGTTAGAGGAATAGTTGGATTTTTATACATAATTATTTTTTATAATTCTTAAATATTACAAAAATGATGGCATATAGCAAATATTCGCACATGCATTATTCTTTTGTCAAACCCAAGATATTGTTCCTAGGCCTATGAGTCAGATTTCTTACAGTCACATCTCTCTATTAACAATTTCTGCCCAGAGAAAGGAAATGAGGTTATCTATACATTCTTGCACTTCAAGTTACCTTACGAAAGAATAAATTATACACCAAAAGCGAGCAGAAGGACTTAAGAAAATACTATTTTAAGCCAGTTGAAAAACAAGTGTTCCATACGATTAATAGCCATCTTCTCCATATAATCAAAATCATCATCATCTTTTATTCCTCAAAGAACAGGTAATCTTTACATATAAAAACATTAATAACAGATTACATTTCAGAAGGATTAGAATATTTTTTTAGGCCTATAAATTATTTTGCAACATACAGGCAGCTTAAACACAGCCTAAAACTTCAACATTCAAAGAAAACTGGTTGTAATTCATATTCCTATCGTATTCCTCAAAGAACAGGTAGTCTCTACAAATAAATTCATTAGTAACAGAGTACATCTCAGAAGGCTTAGATTATTTCTTTAGGCCTATGAAACATTTTGCAACATACAGGCAGCTTATGTGACCGCAGAGGACATGATGGTGGATTAAATTAAAAGCGATCACTACATAAATGAGTCACTTTAATGGAGAATGTGGGAGATACAGCAGTACAGAGTACCTTCGGTTACACTACTTTACAAATATATAGTACATCAAGGTAATCAAAAACAAAAAATACATATCTATCAAAGGTCATTGTTACAAAACCATTAATGACACAAATTTAAATAAATCAACTTTGTTTTAGTTACTGGTTTTGTAAACATATCGGCTTTATTTTCACTTGAGGGGACATACACTAAATCAACATTTCCATTCATAACTTCATTGCGGATAAAATGATAGCGTATGTCTATATGTTTAGACCTTTGATGGTAAACAGGGTTCTTAGCAAGTTTAATTGCCCCTTGGTTATCAACAAATAATATGATGGGTTTGACTTTAACATTAGTCATATCAGTTAACAACAGCTGCAAAAATTTTGCTTCTTGGATAGCAAAAGTCAATGAAACATACTCAGCTTCACAAGAACTTAAAGCTACATTGCTTTGTTTCTTACTCTTCCAAGAAATAAGAGCACTATCAGCATTCATTTGGTAACAATAACCTGAAATACTTTTACGATCTTCAGAACTACCCCAGTCTGAGTCGCAGTAACCAGAAATCTCAATAGTATCATAAGACTTCTTAAAAACAAGGCAATGTTGTTTAGTACCTTTAAGAAATTTTAGAACATATTTACACATAGCCAAATGACTTTGAGTTGGCCTAGCCATATACTGTGAAAGTTTAGACACAACAACAAAACTTAAATCAGGCCTAGTACAAGTCATGATATATATCAAGCTTCCAACAATGTTTCTGTAAAGAGTACTATCAACTAGTTCAGGACTTTCCTCAAAAGTACACTTATTAACACTTAGATCACACGGAATTGACTTTGGGTTGCATTCATCCATTTTGAACTTCCTCAAAACTTTCTCAATGAACTTACTCTGGTTCATTTTTATACAATCTCCATCAAAAACAAACTCAATACCCAAAAACCATGAAAGTTTCCCTAAATCTATCATCTCAAATCTATGACATAATACACGTTTAGTGTCAAACAGAGCTTTCTCATTACTACTGGCAATGATCATATCATCAACCCAAACCAAAATAATTACATGAAAATTGTCTTTTATTGACATACACACAATGATCACTTAATGACTGCTCAAAATGATTTTGAATTAAGAAATCATGGACCATATTATTCCAATTTCTGCCTGATTGCTTTAAACCATACAGAGATTTATTCAGTTTCCAAACCAATTGTTCATTATTACTACCTGTTTCATTGTAACCTTCAGGCTGTTGAACAAATATTTCACAATCAATATCAGAATTAAGATAGGCAGTTTTAGAATCCATACAATGCACAATTAAATCATGTTGTACTGCCAATTGCATAAGCATTCTAATTGAGGTCATACGCACAGTAGGAGAAAAAGTATCAGTATAATCAACACCTTCAATTTGAGAATACCCTTTTGCAACATAGCGAGCTTTATATTGCTCTTCACCATTTATCCCTTCTTTAATGGCATATACCCATCGTCCACCTACAATACAACGGTTGTTTGGTAAACTACACAATTCATAAGTATTGTTATCTCTTAAAGATTGAATTTCATCATCCATTGCAGCTTTCCATTTGTGAGCCACATGTGAATTTAATGCCGCTCTATAGCTTTCAGGAATTTCAGTTACTTTACAACAATAATGAACAGAATAGCCCAGTAAATCAACATTATCAGGATCAACACATTCTTCAAGATATTTTGGAGCAGTTCGCTCCCTACTTGGATAACGGACTCACCTTCCCTTTCAGTTTCAGTCAAATCTCCATTAATTTCACTATGCTCATCTTCAACAAGGATAGGTTTAGAAACAGGATCACTTTGATTATCATTAACAGTTGTTTTCTTTTCATTGCAAATGACATTCTCATTATCAGAATCCGATTCACTATCTTCTGATTCACCATCTTCCTTTAGACATTGGGATTTATCAAAATGAATTTTATCAGTAAAATGTACTAACCTAACCTTTCTCAAACTGTCAGTTCCTGGATAATATACAAGATAAGCAGGACTGTATGAATCATAGCCAACAAATATTCCTTTTTCACATCTTGGGTCAAGCTTAGCTTTCTTTTCTACATAAGCATAACACAGGGAACCAAAAATATGCATATTTTCAAGTTTAGGCTTCTTAGACATTAACACTTCATATGGGGTTTTATCTAGTCTAGAATTGTAGCATCTATTCCTTATATAAGCAGCTGCCCTAACAGCATAATTCCACATGAATTTTGGTAGCTTTGCTTCAATTAAGAGACATCTAGCCATTTCAAACAATGTACGCCACATTCTCTCAGCAGTACCATTTTGGTGTGGTGAATTTGGTGAAGAAAATTCTTGTTTAATCTTATTACTTACGAGAAATTCTTTAAATTCTGAAGAAGTAAATTCTCCTCCATTATCACACCTTAATCTTTTAACAACACCATAAGAACTAGTATCAACAAGGAATTTCTTAGTAGCATTAAGTGCATCAGTTTTCTGTTTCAAGAAATAAACAAAAACAGATCCTGAATAATCATCTACAAAAACAATACAATATTTATATTTTTCCCTTGATTCGATACTCATTGATCCAGCAAGATCACAATGTACAAATTCCATTTTACTCTTTGCTCTCTCATCTGGTAATCTGTTCCTAGATAAATGCATTTTACCTTCATGACAAGTTATGCAATCAAAATTACTTTTGTCACTAATTTTCATACCTTCAGCTTTATCTTCTAACTTCAAAATGTCTTTAACATTGCAGTGTCCCAAAACCTTATGCCACTCCTCTAGTGAACGAGATTTACATGAGCTTACATTATTTAGATAATACAGCTTACCTTTCTTATTTATTTCAAAAGACACACCATTTGGGCTTATCAACTCAGAATGATTAGGATTAAAGCTTACTGTAGCTCCTTTACTAACAGCTGATTGTACAGAAAATATATTCTGCTTAAAAGTAGGAATATACAAGGCATTATCAAGAACATTTTGTTTTATACCATTTGTTTCAAAAAGTACAATTTTAGCTTTTCCTTTACCTTTAACAATATTCTTGCATCTTGCACCATCTGCAAGTTCAACCATATGTTTTGATTCATCAAAGTCTTCATCAAAACACTTAAACTTGGATTTATCAGTAATGATGTGGGTAGTAGCACCACAATCAACAAGAGCATTACATACATCTGTAGATATGTTATCAACAGAGCAACTTATTTTGAAACAACATTCTTCATCATTATAATTATTAGTGGATCTAGGCTTACAAACATTCACAGTTGCACTAGAAAATCTAGTATAGCCTTTCCTATTAGCCTTTCTACATTCATCAAAATTGCGTGTAATGGTTTTGCATTCTTTGCACCACTTACCTCTGTCTTTCTTCAACTTACACTCGAAAGACTTATGTCCAGGCTTACCACATGAATAACATCTTACTGATGAGCCACTGGCAGACCCACCACACTGAAAATCAGGATTCTTATAATTCACCGTAAGGACGTTCTCACTCCTCACATTAGACCTATGTGCCTCTCGACTCCTCAGGCTTTCTTCATAACTCCGTAGCAGAGACTTGAATTCCAGAAACGTAGGCTCACTATCCTTCTGCATAACAACAGTATTAAATGGAGTAAATTCCTCTGGAAGACCCTTCAACACCATAGCAATAAGAAGGCTGTCGCTGATCGTCTCACCAGCTGACTTTACGAAGTAGAGGCTGCTCCGCTGGAAGAAAATAATCCGTCACACATTCTTTCCCTCTCATTTTCAGTGACGTCAGCTCCGTGTAGAGGGAGATGATTCTTGGTTTCCCAGTACCTTGGTAATGGTCCCGTAGAATCTCTAATGCCTTTCTTCCATCGTTGACTGCATCTCTCATTATTAATTGGAGGCTCTTATCATCTAGAACTTGAACGATCTCGGCAAAAATGTCAACATTTTAGCAATGAATTCCGCTGAAGTTCAATCTTCACTTTCGTCTAGGATTAGTTTTCGAAGTCTCAGATGGGCTAGAAATTTTATCTCCCACATTTCATATTTCTCCTCATCACCATCAAAATACAACTTCCTCTTGCTTGAGCTGGGCCCATAACCTGTGACCGCAGAGGACATGATGGTGGATTAAATTAAAAGCGATAACTACATAAATGAGTCACTTTAATGGAGAATGTGGGAGATACAGCAGTACAGAGTATTTACGTATATCATAACACAAGAATTATGGGTAAAAACAAGTGACTGCACCCAAGCGTATAATCAACATTACCAATGCATCATAAATAAAAGTTTAATATTCTAACAGCTTAAACACAGCATACTCAACGTTCAAAGAAAACTGGTTGTAATTCGAATTCCTACTTTGAAAATGCTGTCATGACTGTTGAGCTCATTAGGTCTACTGTTACAGTGCTGCAGACGTAGTTATGTTGACCAGCCCGAGGAGCATATTAAGTGTGCTTTCATTGATGGCACCACTAACCTTATCACACCGCACTTTGAACTAAAAAACTTTTTAAAAAATCAGTCCAAATCACACAGATTACGAATCATACCAATGAATAAAAGGGATCATATTTATAAGGAAAATAGGGCTAGCTGTGAATACGCAAACTTGTCGACATGTATGACATTAGAAAAAAAAGTTTAACACTACTTGACAACGTCACGTTGAGTCTGAGAATATGGACGATCCAAAAAGAATCATGTCGCATGAGATTTGAGCACCACTGTACGTCTTTGTTTCACAGTGTTACCTACCATCATTAGGTATTTTGTTTCCATTTCCATCCTTCACCTTGCTATTTGTCATCATCATAAATAACCATAGCCTGTTTCGCAGCCATAATCCTACATCTGGTCGAATTCTTTCTCGTAACAGGTCAACCAGCAGGGTATGACCTTGACATACCAGTGACCCTAGCGACTGCCGCCATCTTACGGTTTACGGTTGCTCGCGAAACGAATAGCTATAGTTCTCTTGGCGCAGACAGCTCCCGAAATCCGTTTCGGTCACTTCCTCTGCTCGCTCCATCTGCAGTGGAGCCGAGTTCCCCACCTGTTTTTTTTTTTTTTTTTTTCTCATCTGTCCATCCGCCTATGGTGGTCGCGCATGGTAACACTGCGTCCCCGGCTTTAAATAATATCCTATTTCGAATATTAACGGTGTAATTCGCATACAGTAAATTATTAAAACACTTTTCAATTGCAAATGTACACCAAGATATCCTTTTATTTACCTAATACTTACACATAGCGTAAGTATTTAAAGCCCGGGACCCAGTGTTACCATGCGCGACCACCACAGGCGGATGGACAGATGAAAAAAAACAGTTATAGTATTAACGGCTTCGAAGAGGCCGCAGAAGGGTGGTGAGCAGCAGCATCATCAGCAGTGTGTCGAACACCACGCCGATCACTATGACCAGGACCTAGACTAAGACATCGTCTCCTTGATTTCCGTTTAGCCCCCGTAACCTTACTTTCACTCACTTGTGCGCCTGTCTTTCTCCTCTTCTGAACATTTTCAAAATATTTTAATAGTTGCTGAGGTTTCTCCTCACTCTGTCCAGACTGCTTTGTATCACCTGCAAGTATTACAGTCGCATTCCATTCACGACCAATTTTCATAGCCAATAGCTTGACTCCCAAATCTCGACTACTATTATCTGTGTTCTGACTTCTCCCATCACTCCATCCACGAAGACATAAAGCCATGGGGGCATAACACACACCGGGGTCACACCCACCGGAGCACCAGACATTCCCAGAACCTCCCGCTTGACCAGTGATTCAGTCTTAACTAAGGCTTTTTGAAAGTCCACTGTATATCACACACAACAAGCGCTTGATCCATTCACCCTCTTTCTTGTCTAAAACCAATTTCTCCATCGAAATTCCGTCATCTGTTTTACTTCCTTAATCAGAATCATATCATAAGCCTTCCCTTCTATTCTGGGTGACGTTGCGTTACTATCATATTTATTGCTTTCCCTTTCATCTTTGCCTTAATACAAGATAACAATTATTCCTCTCACCTCTTCCTGTGGAACCTCACCCACATCCAGATATATCTGACACTCCCAGGTCAGCCACTCTACTATCACACCATCATTAGGACTGTAGTACTGCAGTTGCATTTCTCTCACTCGTAATCCAGCCATTTCACGCTTTCTCTCTGGTCTTCACCTTCTCCCTCCTTTTGACCTCAACCAACATTCTCAGCCGTAAGATAACCCCTTCCACTCTTGCATCACTCAGTCTTCTCTCTCGTAGTAGCCATCTTGCTTGGTGAGACGTACCCGCGTGAAGTCAGATTAATCAACAGATATCACAAGTTTAACATACGACTAGAATTTGAGAAATATCTAGAAGTGTTCGTGAACTATCGGTGATAAGATTAGTGTGAAAATAGTAGGATAAAGCGTCTTCTAAGTTAGTTTATCAAGTGTAATACTATAAATCAGAACAAGATGGCAGTAAATTCCAACTGCGGGAAGAGGTGGCGTAATTTGGCGTGTTTAGCAGATTCGCAATACGATGAGGTAGCAGGAAGGGAACTGGCATTTCTCATCTATGAAATCAGCAACAGTCCTAACCAAAAAGATACAAAAGCATTCATAGATATATTAGAAGGATATAATCCTTCAAACTGGAACAAATCTAATGAAAACATCTTGAAAATAATTGAAGAAGTTCCAAATAAAATCCAAGTGGTCAAGAGACTCATAAAGAAAATATACATAAACCAACATATTCCGACAAAGAAAATGAATAAGGTGAATCTTGTGAATATCCTAATTGATGCATTAGGAAAAAGAATGCCAAAAGCATGTAAACTGTGTAAGGTTTGGTATAGCATAGTCAATCCACAAAACCTAATCAGAAAATGTGCTGCATGCAACATTCCGACCCATCCACAGTGTGCTGAGGTAATACAAGATTTGAGAAAAGATACAAGAATTTTATTTTTTGTTCAACATGTCTATCATGGATTAGACAATGTTATTAAATCAAGATTGAATGTACAAATAGTTGAGGATGAAGAAGAAGAGGAAGAGGAAGAAGAAGAAGAAAAGAAGAAGAGGAAAACGGAAGAGAAGTAAACAAAAATGAAATGACAGAAAAAAATAAGGAAAACAAAGAACAAGATAAAAGTATGGATGCAGAGATACTCATTGATACCACATATGAGGCAATAAAGCAGCATACCTACGAAGAAATAAATTACGATATGACAACAGAAAAGCAAATCCCGAAGAGGCTCTACCCAGATCTACAATCAAGACGGGAAAGAGGAAAAAAATAGACAAGAAAAGACAAAATCTGCAACCTTTTGAAAAGAGGGAATTGCAGATTTGGAGAAAGATGTTACTACAAACATCCTAAGATATGTCAAAACTATGAAATATATGGTAAATGTGCATACTTAGATGGATATGGGGATGATTGCAGAGATCTGCATCCAAAAATATGTAAAAACCTAAAAGAAGGAAAAGGATGTAAGTTCGACAAAAAATGCAAATATATGCACCCTGTAGCCATGAATCATAATCAAATAAATAACCAACCAAGTAATAAAATCCAAAATAAGAAAGAAACAAATAAAGAGAGAAATCAAGAATATCAGGTAAAAGAGAAAAGCAAACCACCAATGAGATATGCAGAGGTGTCAGCAAAAAATTTCAAAGCATCAGCTCCGAAATTCTACTCAAGAGATAATAACTGTATTTATTAGGCAAGAGGATATTTGCAGAAACGGAGAAAATTGCAGATTCAGACACAAAATGAATAATTATGATGAAGGAAGATCAAATATTATGGAAAAGTTGGATTTTTTAATGTCAGAATTTCTGGAAATGAAAAAAAGAACAACATACCAGAACAGGAAAGAGACATGGGAAAATCCTTCATTACTACCATTATTAAATGAAGGAGAAAACACGCAAACCATCATAGTGATGAATGCGCAGGGTTTAGTTACGAGTAACTCAAAAAGAAAAATAGAGTACTTAGAAGAACTAACCCAAAATGAAAAGAAAATAGATATAATGAATATAAGTGAAACCTGGTATTCCCAAGAGACTGGGAATGATGATCAAATAAAAGGGTTCCAAACTTATAGATCAGATAGAAAAAATAGGAATCAAGGGGGAACCGCAATATATGGGAAAGACAAAAAACAAGGAAAAATATATGAGAAATATAGTAACTCAGAATGTGAACTAATAGCGGTAGAATTTGAATCTGAAAAAATTGATGAACATAGTAATATATAGACCTCCTAATACTAAAGAGTTTGACTTAATAATTGAAAAATTGGATGATATATGTAGAAATCACAAGGACTGGACTATTCTCCTATCTGGTGACTTCAACTTTCCTTCGTAGAATGGAAAGAACGAATAGGAGATTGTGGTTGTACTTATACATATAAAAAAGAGAGTAATAGTAGTGCAGAAGATAAGAGGCAATTTGAAAAGCTATTAGATATGCTACTAGATACAACATTCAACAAATAAATCACCTGCCAACAAGAAAGGGAAAATACTTTAGACCTAGTAGTTTGTGAACGAGATGAATTATGTTAAAGAAATAATAGTTTATAATGCGAGTATTTCAGACCATAATGTCATAGAATTAACAGTTCATTCCAAAGCAAGTGAAAATAGAGATAAGCAAGAAATGAAAAAGTGGGAAGGATATGGAAAATACAACTTCTACAGTAAAAATATAAAATGGTCAGAAATTAATGAAGAATTAAACAAAGATTGGGATAACATTTTTCGTAAGTGATGACATAAGGGTAAATACGGAGATATATATATATTGGAGAAAATAGTGGAAAAATATATACCGAAGAAGAAAAGTAAACATCATTCATGCATACCAAGAGACAGAAGGATCGTTGTTCCAGAAAATCAGAAAGTGGAAAAAAGGTCTTGCAAAAAAAAAAAAATGCATGGAAAGTTATAGAAATAAAAAGTAAGATAGAAAATGCAGAACAAAAGATTATACAATCAAAAGAAAATGAAAAACGGGACTTGGAAGAAAAAACCCTATTAAATATCAAGCAAAACCCCAAAACTATTATACTCATATGCGACGAAGATGAATAAAAGAAGAATAGAAATAGGCCCTCTGAGAATTGAAGGGAGATTAACGAATGAAAAAAAGGAAATTTGCAACATACTGGCAGAACGATATAAGAGAGAATTCACCCCTAGAATAGATAATGGAGATAATGATATAGAAGTAAGGGAAGAAAATAGTGAATATTTAGCTGACATAGAAATTAATGAAGCTGATATTGTGCAGGCAATTAATGAAATTAAAAATGGAGCTGCTGCAGGGCCTGATGGAGTCCCTGCTATTTTGTTAAAGAAAGTAGTTCATTCTATCGCAAAGCCACTTGCAATATTATTAAGACAAAGTGTAGATACAGGCAAGATTTATGATGAGCACAAATTAGCATATATCACCCCTACTTTCAAAAGTGGATCAAGACTAGAGGCAAGTAATTATAGGCCTGTGAGTCTAACATCACATATTATGAAAGTGTATGAAAGGGTAATGAAGAAAAATATTATGAAACATTTAATAAAAAATAATTTGTTTAATATAGGACAACACGGTTTCGTACCCGGAAAAGGTACACAAACCCAACTGTTAGTCCACCGTGAGAACATATTCAAAAATATGAAAAGCGGAAATGAAACAGATGTGGTTTATCTAGACTTTGCAAAAAGCTTTTGACAAAGTAGACCATAATATATTAGCAAAGAAAATTAGAAAACGCAATATCGTAGATAAAGTAGGAAGATGGTTAAAAGAATTTTTACACAACAGAAAACAGATAGTTATTGCAAACGATGAGAAATCGGATGAAACCAAGGTAATATCCGGTGTGCCACAAGGTACGGTGCTAGCTGCAATATTGTTTGTTATTATGATTGAAGACATAGACAGTAATGTTAAGGATTCGGTAGTGAGTAGTTTCGCTGATGACACAAGAATAAGTAGAGAAATTACTTGTGATGAAGATAGGAACGCTCTACAAAGAGACCTTAACAAAGTATATGATTGGGCAGAGGTAAATAGGATGGTATTTAACTCTGATAAATTTGAATCAATAAATTATGGAGACAGAGAAGGAAAGCTATATGCATATAGGGGACCTAATAATGAGACAATCACAAATAAGGAAGCAGTTAAAGACCTTGGTGTGATGATGAATAGGAACATGTTATGCAATGATCAAATAGCAATTCTGTTGGCAAAATGTAAAAGCAAAAAATGGGAATGTTGTTACGGCACTTCAAAACAAGAAAAGCTGAACACATGATTATGCTTTATAAAACATATGTTCGTAGTCCACTTGAATATTGCAATATGATATGGTACCCACACTATCAAAAGGATATTGCACAAATAGAGAGTGTACAAAGGTCCTTTACAGCTAGAATAGAAGAAGTTAAGGACCTAGACTACTGGGAAAGACTACATCCTTAAAATTATATAGTTCAAGAAAGGAGAAGAAGAACGCTACATGATAATTCAGGCATGGAAACAGATAGAAAGGAATAACAGAAAATATCATGGAACTAAAAATATCAGAAAGAGCAAGCAGAGGTAGATTAATAGTGCCCAAAACTATACCAGGAAAAATAAGGAAAGCACACAGGACATTAATCCACTACGCACCAGCATCGATAATGCAGCGTCTATTCAATGCGTTGCCAGCTCATCTGAGGAATATATCAGGAGTGAGCGTAGATGTGTTTAAGAATAAGCTCGACAAATATCTAAACTGCATCCCAGACCATCCAAGATTGGAAGATGCAAAATATACCGGAAGATGTACTAGCAACTCTCTGGTAGACATTAGAGGCGCCTCACACTGAGGGACCTGGGGCAACCCGAACGAACTGTAAGGTCTGTAAGGTAAGGTAAGGTCACATTCAACAGGTAAGCAAACTACTGTCTCTTTGACCCAGAATTGCATTCACTTCATCTTTTATTCAGACCACTTTTTAATTCTGTGAGCATCTACTTTCAGGAATGAACAACTTCTTGGTCACCTTCCCCTCCTGTCTTCTTCTTGACTTGCCTTCTTTTTCTCTCTGGCTTTCCTCATAACATCTCTGTCTTTCCTGTGGTATGCTACACATGATCCTCTTTTCTGCCCTGCAACTGTAGCTCAAATGTTCGTCTTGTTTCCTTCGCTAGATCTTTTACTTTCTCGTCCCATCTTGATCCTCTCCCGTACCCACAAACCTCCGTGATGTCCCTATGACCCCTACTTTTTCAACCTTTGCGTCTTGAACACAGACCGTTCACCCATTTTCTCATATTGTCTTCTCAGTTCTTTCTTCTCCTACTCACTCGTCGTCTTCATTACAGTTATGGCGTCCTTTTCGCCCTTCCTACTAACTCGTATGTCTTCCAGTTTGCCTTAACCAGCTTGCTTTTCCATTGACCCTTTATGTAACAAAATCCATTTCGGTATGTTCAGATTTACGCTTAATCAGATAGTGTATTTTATGCATAATAGTACCCGTGCTCGCAATGTGCGTGAATGTTAGTTCCGACATTTAACACGACGGTTGCACCCTAGCGTTTTCGTCCGCGCGGTTTGCAAAGACAATGACAGAACATAGCTGCGGATATGTTAACCGCCGCGGGCCGAGTTTCCCCTTGCAACCGCGCGGTTCGGAACGCACTTATTTACACATAGTCTAATTGCTTCGACACCGACATTTTCTTTGATGAAGCTGAAAAATGTCCAACCATGTGGGACATAAGATCAAATTGATTATGACAAAATAGTAACGTAAACGTGTTGGGAGGAACTACTTGATATGATCTGCAATTCTGATAAAAACAAAGGAAATATCATAGTCAAGTTATCTACACTTTTTTTATTGAATTCATGAGTTTATACCCTCCACATTATACCAGTTTACCCTGCAGTTCAACTCTACCATCGTGAAAGAAATATACTGCAAGACAGGTTTACCAGCGATGTTGAAATTGCATATCTTTGTACTTATAGTCATCGCTTGCCCTTGCAAAATCAAGCAAAATGCTACACGGTTGTCCTGTATTCTCAACAAAAAACATACTAAAAGTGATAGATCTTTAGAATATACGATCTTTAGAATATACGTCATTATATATATATATATATATATATATATATATATATATATATATATATTTATTTATGTATTTATTTTTTGCTTGCATCAGGATCGAATCTAGGTCTTTCAATTGAAAGACCTGTGTTCGATCCTGATGTGTCAGAAATTTATTTCTGTTCCGCGCGTAATTGCGAGTTGATTACACACACACACACACAAAATATATATTATATATATATATATATATATATATATATATATATATATATATATATATTTCAGAATGACCATAAAATAATTTGACAATTGACTTAGCCTGAGTGAATATGATGGTTCATCGAATGACATAATGCAGAGCGTATTCATTTATATGTAATTACGAGTACACATATACATATAATGTATATAATATATATGTATATATAGATATATGTTTATGTATACATTTATGTCGTGAAAAAATAAGTGCACCATTTTCTCTCGACTTGAATCCGCCGTCCCGAGGCTGAAACAAAGATGAAGAGAGCTGCGTCAGGGGCGATGGTCCCGGTCTCACTGTTTACCGAAACGACCCTGGATGTGTTCGTTTTATGATTGTAAACTTGTTTAATTACTGTGTTAACAGATAAAACGTAATTTTTGTCTGGCCCAAATATTTAGTTAATTTATATCCCATCTAATTATTAACGCCTCAGATAAGAGGGTGGACAGGTGGGACAGGAAGATGTCATAATCTTTAAATTTGGCATTACCATGGAGGAACATTGGACTAAAGAAGTTTGGATGTTCTTTAGTAATGCGCTCGACGGCTGGATATTTATACACTGTTGCTGTGACAGGCTCTCCAAGATTGAAGGTTCTGTACCGAGAACATTCCTAGAAGGTTTCACAGCAAAAACGTTCGATGTCTGCAATTTGTTGTTAGGTGTACATTATGACAGAAGGCATGTGAGTGCACTAAATTATCTATTTGCTGAATATGATCAGCAAAGTTATTAGAATGACCACCAGGCCGCTCTCTCTTTTTCATTCGGTACTTCACATTGTGTATTTGCTGCGTGTTAGTTGGAGCACTGAAAGGATTGCTTTCCAGGATCAGTTAGGTATATACCGAACTGGCTGGTCTGTTTTAACTGCTTCTCCAATGTATTCTAAGACAGTCCCTGGAGTTCGCACGTAATCGACACCACAGTCCTTTGAATTCCCGTGTGCTGGCCGACTGTTTGTAGGAAAAGTTCCTAAATATTCAACAACAATGTAGGGCTGAATTGCCGAGTTCGGATTCAGACATTTTGCATTATTTATTTATTTATTTATTTATTTATTTATTTATTTATTTATTTATTTATTTATTTATTTATTTATTTTTATTTATTTATTTATTTATCAAAACAGTTAATAATTAGGTCGGCAAAGAATTAACTAAAGATTTGGGCCAGACAAAAATAGTTTTATCTGTTAATCCACAGTAATTAAACAAGTTTACAATTATAAAACAAACTTATCTATAGCCGTTTCGGTCGTTTCCGTAAATAGTGAGACCTCGATGGACCTTCTTCTCATGTATGATGTATCTATGTATGCTTTTGAATCTGCTTTTGACAGAGACGTGGGGACTTCTTTCATATTGCATTTTGTCGTGTCATTTTCATTGAAACTCCTACATGAACTAATGATTGAGTGGAACTGTAATTCGAAGGTGCCTATAGCTGGCTATCGTCGACAGCGCCACCCGCGAAATGGCTCGTCCTTCCTTTGCAAAGCAATCCGAGAGGCAAGCAACTCATCATGCATTGTAACTTGTGTACTTGGTTCAATATTGCTTCGTGTTTTTTTTGTTTTTTTATAAATAGTTTTTGTTAACTAAGCTGTGTTAAGATGAGTATCGTTCACCCGGCTTGTGGTTCTTTTTTGGTGATTTTTCTATCATTTAGTGTTTGAGCCGGTAGCGGACTCCTTAAGGATCATGTGGTCGTTAATTGAGAACTAGAACAGCGTTTGTGTGAGCGCATCCTATTTTTCTATGGAATGGAAGTAATCATGATATGTATATATATATATATATATATAATATATATATATTATATATATATTGTATGTGTGTGTGTATGTATTTGTAATACTATATTGATAAAATTTGTCACCGTCTTCACTCGTCCTACGATTAGGAACCAACTTCTATGCTATGGGCTAGGCCATCTTGCCAATAACATCAGGCCAACCAGTAAAAACCTAGTTGCGAGGGTATATTTCGCAACAATATATATGTGTGTATACATATATATGTGTATATACATATATTATAGATGTGTGTGTATACATATATAAGTATGCAAATTAATTCTTCTATTAAAACAGGACACGTCTGGTTTAAAGCTAACGTGGATAATTTACAAGGGATCACACAGATATTAGGCCACCCTGACCCTTTTATCTTCACATTGGGGAAATCTTTAATTAACATTCAGCAGAAACCAGTTTCTAAAGACATAGGAGTCTATGGAATCCTTTGTGGGGATTGTGATAAGTCATAATATGGATTCACAGGAAAATCTCTCTCGGAGAGATTAACTCAACATCAGTGCTCAATTAGCTATGGACAACATAGTGCGGCAATTTTCCATCATATAAATAACACAAACCCTACCATGAAATGGAATTCATCCCAATTTTTATACAAAAGCAGCTGTCAATATAAATGTCAGATAGTAGATCTTCACTGATAAAACAACAAGATAATAAGATCAATCTTTTGAATGGAGCATGGGACTCTGACCATGTAGACAATATCTTCCTTAAGGCAACGATGAAGCGGATTAAGACAATTGACAGCACCAATGTCGGCTTAGAGGTGACCCCAGGCGTCACTCAAGAGCATATCTCCCACTATTTATATTTTGCCAATGTAACTTCTTCTGTAATTCACTACTTGAAAAGGACAGGAGTCAGTCCACCGAAATGTAAGCTTTAGCTTTAAACCAGAGTGTTTTAATGCCCTTTTTTAATGGTCCTTTTTATATCTTTAGATTTACATATATATATTGATATATATATATATATATATTTATATAACTATAAATATATCATATATTATATAGGTTATATATACATGTACATACACATATATTATATATAATATATACATTATGTGTGTGTATGTGTGGATGTGTACTCATAGTTACATAGAAATGAATCTGTCTGCATTATGTTTCTCGATGAATTATTAATCTTATTCATTCTGAAATAAACGAAGAATCTGGGCTCATATTCTCTCAGTTTTGGATGCAGTCTTTTGAGCATAACGTAAGCATGTTATTTCCTCAACTTCCATTCTGTTACTGAATGAACCGCTTGGATAACCGCCATAATATGTAGCTACGTTCACCAGTGTTTGCATCCGCGCGGACGCCGCCAAGGTTTCCGCCTCATGTGAACGGGGCCTTATGTGGCTTAATCCTTCGTCTTTGGGGATCCCATTGCGTGCAATAATTGCATATCCTAACTCTCTCTCTCTCTCTCTCTCTCTCTCTCTCTCTCTCTCTCTCTCTCTCATACACACACACTAGTTATAAATGCTCCTTAAAAGTGATAAATATGAGTCCCAATGACTTATTATTATTATTATTATTATTATTATTATTATTATTATTATTATTATTATCCCATGAAGTCTTCTTCAGAATCGACAACTTCCACCTGAGTGCAGAGGCGCAATAATATCGGAGAATGAAAAGATAGTAAGAAACTGTTCCGGTCAAAGACGAGAGACAGACAAGGCGTCCGTCTCTTAATGAACACGAAATCCGCAGCTCGTGTTCCTCTTTTGTCCGCTGACGTCACACTTTTAGGGTGGCGCAATAAATAGGTCGCTGTATTCATGAAACATACTTTGCTGGAGAATGATTGATCAACTTTTGCCGGAGGCGTCTTTGAAGAGCGAACTTTTAATGAGAGGGGATTGCTATTATAAGGGAAAAAAAGTCGGCTATTGTTTTCAGTTTACAATGTAATAGCCAGTTTATGTCCCAACATCAAAGGTATATGACTTTTACCCTCTCGCTGGTGTTTTCTTTTCGGTTATTTATATTATTTCTTTCTGTCTATTTTAGATCTTCAGTTGCAGAGCAAATTTGGTCGCAATGGTTTCGATTCAATCATGGCTGGGTTCTTAATAGAGCTTTCGCCTTCCGAAAAGAGAGAAGTGTCCCGTCGCCCAGAAAACTAGACTGATTTGCTTTCTTGTGTGGCTCCCCCAAGGATGACGACGCTCTGCCAAGGACGCTCACTGAAACACGTCTTCTGTATCGTAGTTTTCTTCTGAATCAACAAGAATCGAAATAAAAAACCCTGAATGTAAAGTTAGAAGTAAAAAAAAAAGAAAGAAAAAAAGATAACCATGATTATAAACTTTAAATACGCGAAGCTGACTTTAACGATTCTCGGTAAAGTGGCCATTACAATGACTCAGACAAAGGGCGGTGCAAATGCGCCAGACTGCACGGAAAAGAGGAAGGAGCCGCCTGCAGTACAAAAGAGCGAAGGCTTCCCAAAGGCTGAATGATGCATTCATGAAGAGGCGATTCCTCCTCCCTTCGGGAAGAAGGAGGCCTCGAAGGTCATCGTCAAAACACATGACGTCATCGAATCGAATAATCTATATTTGCTTTTTCTGGCCGATCTTCCTTCTTCTATGTAGAAGAAGAAGAAGAAAACGAAGCTGAGCTCCCACAAAATGATCATAAATCAAGGACATCGTTAATGCTGACAACATGTTGTGGGCTTTTGTTGGTTGAAAAAACGGATAAAATGTTTTTGCTGTTTCTATTATGGGGGTGGTGGTGGTGTGATCGGTATCCTCAATTCACAAACTAGGAGACTCAGGTCTAAATCTTGAGCAAGACCCAGATCTGTGAATGAGTACGGTTTGTTAAAACCCATTTTGTCTCTGGATTAAGTAGTGAATTGTGTCATTAGCAAAAATTTATAACACTAACTACCTCATCCTGAGATATCGGCTTAGAATCGGGAAGATGACAAACTCACACTATGTATGTATATACATATATTATATGCATATCAGTATAATTTTTGGCTTAATATATATATATATATACATATATTATATGCATATAGTAATATTTCTATAATATATATATATATATATATATATGTGTGTGTGTGTGTGTGTGTGTATATATATATATATATATTATATATATATATATATATATATATATATATATATATGCTTAAAAATCACAGTAGATGCTCGTGACTTCATTAAATAGCGAACACCACAGGACAATGATAGGCAGAAATCCAAGCACTTTCATCTTTCCTAAGACATTGTCAAGGAACGAATAAAATACCGTTAGAAAGAAAGTTACCAGGAAAACAAAAGGATCAAGAATACCAGATGGTTCATTGTAAAAAAAAGGGTAAAAATCAAAGAGATAATCAAGGATTATTATCGGATATCACACGGTCACAAACTTAAACATGGATTTAACCATAAGAGAAAGTAAAATGCAGTAATACAAGTCCACAAATATGTACAAAACTAAATTCATTAATTTTGTTGCTTATATTTATCTACAACTTTTTCATTATGAAGGCACCGAGTTTAAATAAACCAAGACTTAAATTTAGAACATTTCCATTATTTGTCTTGATGAAACAAGATTCAGTGATATTCCTTTTAACTGTGTCATTACATGGGATTAAGGCTCTTGCTTGACTCCAGTTAATAGGATGATCTAAATCTCTCATATGTACGAATAATGCATTTGATATTTGCCTAGTTTTTACTGAATATTAGTGTTGTATGAGACGTTGTGAAAGAGATTTACCGGTTTGTCCGTAATAGACTTTATCACACTTTTTGCAAGGAATTTCATATATTCAGCCTGGAAGATCTTTAGAAGAATTTTTTATTACTAAACTCTTGACATTAATATTACTGAAAACAACATTTATGTTAAAAAGCTTTAAAATTCTAGGAATTTCTAAAAACCTTTCATCATAGGGTAATTTTAGAATGTTATGCTTACTAAATTCAAGTTTGTCATTAGTTAGATAAAATGATGTTCTAGCCTTTTTTCCATGCCACATATACAAAAGTCCGTGGGTATTTAAGTTTCAAGGCAATATCATAAATATTTTTAATCTCTGTGTTAATAAACTGCGGGCTACAGACACATAAAGCCCTTAGGAACATCCCAGAAAAAACAGAGAATTTGTCATTTTGATGGTGGTTGGAGTAGTAATGAACAAAAGAGGTAATGTTAGTTGATTTTCGAAAGACTGAAAAGGTGAAATTTCTATCATTTCTATGGACAGCTACATCAAGAGAATAAATTAAAAAAAGCACACACATACACACACACACACACACACACACACAGATATGGGGATACAATCCACAATGAAGTAAAATCTTCTTGTAGTTCAAAATATATATTTCTTGTACAGGATTAAAGTTTTCGACCATCAGCTTTGGTCCTCTTCACTAATATATACATCCACGTAATATTTATATATATATATATATATATATATATATATATATATATATATATATATATATATATATATATATATATATATATATATATATATATATATATTAGTTTTACCTTTGTGGAAACATCGAGCATTGAAAATGTGAAAGAGAGCCAAAAAGTGAATGTTTAATAATTCAACCCGAGACTGGAGGTGGGGGGGGGGGCAGCCACATGACCCGGGTGTCCCTTTGGCTCTCCCTGAGGGAAGGGAGGGAGGGAGGCCCAGAGACGGGATCAATCAGCCAAGGTAATATTAGCATTCATGGTGCTAAGAAGCGTATCACACGACGTGGTGTCGCTAATGACGCCTTGTTGCAATTTAACTTCTTTATCTTTTTGACGCCCGTGGTCACAAAGTGCAAAGGTGGTGAAAAACGAGCAACTTGCCGGAAGCGAAGGAGACAAAAACAAAGCGACATCTAACTGCCAAAGTCCAGTTGAAACACTGAAGTTGCCAAGATGCACCACGAGAGCAAACCATCGATTCGTTCTTGGTTAGGAATTCGATATTTGCGAATTTTGCCTGTGTTCTGATCACAACAGCAAAAGAACAATCACAGCACAGTATGCGATGCAAGCGGAAGAAACTGAACAAGCAGAAAGAGCAACTCACTCTAGTAGAAGCAGTTGAGGTTATGCCGAGATTGAGCGAAGAATGGAGTACAGCCTAACCATTTTATTGCTAGTGAAGGAGGTTCATTTATCAAGGAATTGAATTCGACTTTGAAATGTGAAATGAAAAACATGGCTGCGAAAAGCGGAGATAGTCTCACTGGAATACAACACACACCAAAGGGTTAAGCGCAGGGAAGAATGAAATAATGTTGGTGCTATGTTGCAATGCAGCGAGTCACATGATCAAGACAGAAGTCTCGTGTCAATCTGAGAACGACCACTTTCGAAAACGAAACAAGCCCTGGCGAGTCAATCAGGAAGGGCGAGCTTCGGCCACTTTAGATTCGGAATAGATTGACAATCGTTTCATTTCTAAAGAAGCGAAGTACTCGGTACAAACGAGTTTGACATCAATTAAGACCCTGCATATAATAGACAACGCCTGAAGCCGTCCCAGTCTATCAAAAGATTTCGTTTTGTGTATCACTGCCATACAAACCCATTGAAAGTTTGCGGCTGAACAGTCATTGACACTAACAGCCCTAATCTTGATATGATGCAATAGTTTACGTGGCATTTTCATGATTTAATAGGATGAAGAATTGTTAAATCATCACCAAAGGAAGACGAGAAAACCAACAGTATTAATATCGAAAAAAATCTGACAATGTCTTTAGCATTGCACAGAATCCGCGGGACTCCTCCATACGGAATGGGACCCTTGGATGGGTGCAATCTCAGTCAGTCAGCCGTATGACCACCGAGGAAGCAGAGCTTCCGAAAAACATTGGATGAATGAAGGAGAGAATTTAAATTCACATCGATCACAACATCAAAAATGGATTCTATCGATAAATCAAACTTTAATCTGATCTTCATCTAAATTTCTTGCCTTCGTTAAAACCTGTTCTGTGGCTAACTTCACGAATGTTTTATATAAGGGAACATGGAAAGAAACGCAAATGACTTATTTCCTATGATGGTTTTGAAATCTTAGCACATGCCATTGATTAGCAGATCTCGCACAGATTTTCCACTCCATCCTCCCCTTCAGGTGGACGGGACTCTGCTGAATGAGACTGAAGCTTTAACTATTCCATGTGTCAATTTTGACTCGCATTCAACTTTTGAGAAATATCTAGTGGTGGCAAACGTAAGTTAGGTATTGTTCGTAAGACTTCATATTTACAACAGTGATAAAATCATCGCAACCTGTTTCAGGTGGTAGGCTTCTGTTTCCTAATATTAGCATTTAGGACCAACGACGGATGCTCCTTTGTTTGTCAGTTTTTCATAAGTTGTATTTTAACTGAGATCTGCCACATTCGCAGTTGATCCGCGATCCCGTTTGCCTGCCGAGAGCAGCCAGATTAGCAGCAGAAGAGCAGCAACAAATGAAGCAAATGTGGCTCACTGTCTACTCCTCAGTTCCAGATGCCTGGAAAATTCTGGAAACCCCCTTCCACACTCCGACAGTGTTCCCATGATGTACACTCGGTCATTTCGACACCTGGAAATATCTCGAACATCCAGATGACGTAAAATTCTAAGAAAATCATTTTGACTTTCCTTGAAGAATAAATAATATTTTACCTAAAATTCACTCGATTCTTACTAAGGCATTAAATTCTAAGAAATAAGCGTCTATATGAAATTAGCAGCTTCATTTCTAGAACATTACATGTAGTCACTGAATATTTCACTTTTCTCGAAACTGCGACCAAGAAATGGTACTAAAGGGAACTGCACCAAAGGAAATAATCCATGTATTGTTTATATTTTCTCACATAGTACATACATATACACACATACATACTATATATATATATATATATATATATATATATATATATATATATATATATATATACATATATTATGCAGCCCTTTCTTAATAGAAGAATGAATCGTTGTGAGTGTTTCTACATCGTTGCATCTTGCCGGACACACACATTACATAAAAAATGAGAAAAGTTTTGACGTAGCGTAATTTTATTGAAGAGACACGAGGCAGGTTTCCACGAAAAACGATCATTATGGCTCTTTTTCTGTGGCCTTATGGCTGCCCCGAGGGGCTTCCATCACGCACCTCTCTCCGTAACACCTCCAGGAGTAAAGTGTGTACTGGGACATGTCTCTATTGGCCCCCTACCTGTTTACTCTCCGTTTGCGTATGGCGGTTGTTTTACGTATCTCTCTCTCTCTCTCTCCTCTCTCTCTCTCTCTCTCTCTCTCTCTCTCTTTATATATATATATATATATATATATATATATATATATATATATATATATATATATATATATTTAGCCAAGGCCACAGGAAGAATAAAAGGAGTACCGAGCGCTTTCGTGTTATTTCAACACATTTTTGAGGTACAATGGTTAAATATATTGTCACGCGCTATTTAGTTACAACAAACATATATATATATATATATATATATATATATATATATATATATATATTTATATATATATATATATATACGTACATACATAGTTCATATAAATGCAGTATGCACTTTTTATCTTTTCCGTAATAATGATAATAATAATAATAGATTTTGAAAGGTGCACGACAAAAGCAGTGACAAAGGCCGAAAGGACACACGATGAATGTCCAAGACATTTTTGAAAGCATAAAGTGCATCATTACATTTATTATTATGAAGATGAAGAATGCAGATTTTTACTGAACCATAACATCTGTGTTTCATTTATTTTAACGTCATTCCATTCCAGAGTTAATGAAAAATTAGCAGAATTATTAACATATAAAACTGCCCTCGTTTGCAGTCGCATAATAGGTACTGTATATTGAAAATATACAAATCAGAGAGAATGGTACAATTGACAGTGAACTTCTTATATTATTATTAGTATTACTACTGTGTGTGTCAGATTGGGCATAGCCTACGGTGTTTAGACATATAATTTGACTTACTCATTGTCTGTTTTCAGTTAATCTTTTGATTCATTAAAAAAAATCATTTATGCATACCATCATTTTATAAAAATCCATAGTTGTAATATTAACAGTAAAATAAATGTAATAGTAATAATGACGTTGATGAATGAACGATGGGAAAAATTACAGTATAAGTAAAAATGCGACCAAATGTTCTTGAGCAGTTTCCCCTCTTCCCAAGACACTCAAAGAGAAAGAGGAATGGTAGCAGTCAAAATCAGCCTCTTCGAAGTTCGACAGATTCGGCCCAGGATTTTGAATGGGAGGATCTTTTTTCTTGGTATTCTTCTCTTTAGCTCTGACGCTGTTTAAGGTCATGCTGAGAGAAGGGTAACTAGGGAATAGCGAAAGGTACTTAGTTTTCTACAATCTGGGACACAGTCATGTAACTGCGTAGCTCCAAAATGAACTGAAGGAAACTGTTACCTTCTTGTTGACATGTTGTTGCTCTTTTGTTCGTTCGGTCGCTGGTTGTTTTTCTAGATGGTCATTTCATTGACAATGCGCCCGCTTATAAAACGTGTCGGCTTTGGCTCATCTATATTCATTCTCTCTTCTCTCTCTCTCTCTCTCTCTCTCTCTCTCTCTCTCTCTCTCTCTATCCTTCCTTAATTGCCCATCTGTCTACGAAGAAGATCGATTAAAGTCTGGACAGAAAATTTTCATAAAGTTCAAGGAACGTGAAATACAACTTGAGGGTAATTCCCCGCTAAGTGATAGCAGCCTAATCAATATTAGGTGAGAGGAATGGGTTTGAATAACTGCCTTGGCTTTTCTTATAATAGAGCTCTCTATCTATTAGTATTCATTCATTCCAATACCTCTTTTTTTATGGGGAGTCTTTGCGCTATTCAGTCATCTCATCTCAAAGATTGCAAGAGTTTTTTCATTTGTATTTGTATTGATTGCCGTATTATCAATTTATAAACATTTGTATATATATATATATATATATATATATATATATATATATATATATATATATATATATATATATATATATCATTCGAACTACAAATGTCCTTTAATATCTAATTCGCTCTACCTCGGAATTGATATATTTTCATATATGTACCGAAGGGGAATTTTTAATTGATAATATTTAAACATTTGTATATAAATATAATTCGAGTTACAAATGTCCTTTAATATCTAATTCGCTCTACCTCGGAATTGAATATATTTTCCTATATGTGCCGAAGGTGAATTTTTAGTTGATAATAATTTCGTCCCCTCGTGGGATCGAACCACCGTCCAGTGGACGGGAACGAAATCAGGACGGTCTAGTGACGTTTTATATATATATATATATATATATATATATATATATATGTATATATATATAATATATTATATATATATATATATATATTCATATATATATATATATATATATATATATATATATATATATATATATATACGTATGCAGAATCTAAATACTATGTCGTACCTCCAAGTAAATGGGGATACAATCCACAATGATGTAAATCCTTCTGTACAAGAAATATATATATAATACTACAGAGGAATTGTACATCATTGTGGATTGTATCCCCATCCATACCTATATATATATATATATATATATATATATATATATATATAAATAAATAATTCATATCACATTACCGTGATTCATATACATACATCGAGCTACAAATGTCCTTTAATATCTAATTCGCCCTACCTCGGAATTGATATATTTTCATATATGTTTAACCAAAGGGGAATTTTTTCTTTCTTTCTTTTTTAGTCGATAACAGATTTGTCGGCTCACGGGCGCGAACCATCGACACCTACAAATCCAGGACGACAGTGTGTCTAAGTATGAGTGGGAATAGACTTGTTCCCTTTCTCACGGTCAGGTGGATAACGCTACCTCGTTCTGTTATTTACGGGTGCGAGCTCGAATTCTGCCAAAGGCGTCAGAACTTCTTCATGTGGATCTTGTGCTTTGTACTGACGACTGAATGTGTGTATGGGCATATCTATCTATCTATCTATCTATATTATACATAATGCACTGAAAAATCTAGAAGGATATAATAAAAGGCATCATTGCCTAGCGCTTTCGTGTATCTGATAGGCATTCCTTTCCTTCAGGATCCAGAAATAACTCCTAGACGGCCGTCTGACTTCAAATGTAAAAGTGAATATTATGCAATATGTAATGTTTTCAAATAGGAGCACACTGCAGGGAGGGAAGCAGCGCAATGAAACAAGCAAAAGGTCCCCATCCAGAGAAATTGCACTTCTATATGTAGTCCCACAAGCAAAGCAGCTTAAAGAAACAGCCAAATAAATTTGAATTGCTGACCGGTGCTCTTCGTCACCCATTGATCCCAGTGTTTGCGTCCTTGTTTCTCTTATTCTGACTTGAGCTCTTTTTTTTTCTACACGATATTCTAAAAGTTAAGTATATCTTAGTTTAAGCAGACCACTGGGCTGATGAACAGCGCTCCCAGGGCTGGCCCGAAGGATTAGATATTTTTAGGTGGCTAGGAACCAATTGGGTACCTAGCCACCGGATTCCACGTTGGCTGAGCGGGGAATCGAACTCTGGACCAATGAATCGTTAGGCGAGCACGTAAACCACTCGTCCAACGAGGAACTACTGGATTTGAGCATATTCTCTTCGTCATAAACTTACAAAAGAACACCTCTCTCAAATTCTTCCAGTCAAAAGAATGATTACAAATTTTCCATCTTAGACGACGAGCGTTTGTATGACGTGTGTGTTTGTGTGTGTGTTTGTTTGTCATAAATGAATGTGAAAGTCATACCAGGGTGATTATCATACCATAGCCCTCTGTCTGCCTGTCTGTCTGTCTGTCTGTGGCCTTGTACTGAATCCTCGTTAGAGGCGCCAATGGAACTGAGCGATTTTATGTCGTGGAATTATGCGTGTAATTAGACCAATTTGATCTGTGTGCGTCACGAAATGTACTTTGCTCCTGCTGATCGCGTCTCCTTCTTCGCCCGGAATTCCCTTTCGTATTGTGCGACAGCTGCTTCTTCAGAAATGCATCTGTCGTAGGTCGTCGCTCTGTCCGTGCATGTCTCTGAATTGGTATACTGATCATGATTATAGTATACGTACATCGATTCAGCTCCGATTTTTATATTTGTCTCCCGACCTCTACAACTTTTTTCATTTTCTCCTCTAAATCCCGGGACCATCGTTACTCATATACCGAAGGAATACACCTGTCCATATATAGTGAGGAAATGGAACTGGCCACACCGCAATAGACCAATGCTATCGGAACGCACAAATCCTCACCAGAATAGGGAAAGGGTGTGGAGCCTGCAACTTCATCCAAAAATATTTGCAGAAAGGGAGTGGTGATATATATATATATATATATATATATATATATATATATATATATGTATAATTTGTGGCGTGATAGCTATGAAAACATAAAATATGTGTATTTATATAGTATATACATTTTTTTCACAGTTTTTAAGTCACGATCATATCTTAAAATAGACCCACTTTGCCTTAAGAATAACTTACACCCAAGAGGAATATCTGCTCCAGCAGGATTCGAATCTGGGTATCTTTGGCTAAGATGCAGTAATGGACGTTCGATTTGACTATTTTGATATGTAGAAAGATTATAAGTTGACTTATTCCTGTCATATCATCATATTCAGAATCGACATCACCATCTCTCCCTGGGTTCTAGACTGGGGCACACCCCCACATCAGTTACAACGACCTGACTGGTCCCTATTTCCAAGGTGTAGTGAACTCGACATTTAGCGATACTTTTGGCTTCATATTTGTGAATTTAGAAGTTACGCATATATATAATATATATATATATATATATATATATATATATATATATATATAGTGAAATCATATTTATTGCATAAAGATTTAATTCCAGTTCCGAGCTGTTATTATTACGATTCGTGCAGTTGTCACCCCTACCGCTACTATTAATATCGCCTTTATGTTGCTCATATACATAGTTGACCTTGGCATGGTTATCGGGTCTTGGTGAAGCGTCCGACATCCAGGTCAAACTCGATGCCGCCAACTCGGGAGAATTCCTCCGTCACAACTGAGCCTTAGACATTCTTCGGGGTTTCTTCAGGCCGACTCTGACCACGAAATGTTGTTCGGCGTTCGAGGGTCACCGGCAACCATTCGGTACCTGTGACCACAAAGCGACGCAGGATATTGACTTGCCGTATGCCCTCAATACAATAGGGGCGAGGTATATTGGTATGCGAGACCTACTTTCTCTTTTTTTTTGCTCTCTCTCTGCTGGTAGGTGTTGTTCTTGTGAGCATACTTGTCCCTATTCTTAGTCTTTTCTTGTTAGTTTTCTGTAAAAGAGAACACTGACATGGCATTGTTTGTCCGTCCGCACTTTTTCTCTCTGCCCTCACACCTACTGAGACTTGAAGGCTGCTAATTGATATGTTGATCATCCGCCCTTTTCTTCACTGAGGAATGACTTTATTTTCTCCTAATGAATGTCTCATTGTTTATCGACCTTTACTCTTCTTCATCATCTACTCTACCAACACTTCGAAGTCTTCCTTTCCACTTCTTCATTCGTCGTCCTTCTCCTCTTAGTTTTATTCCGGTATTCTGTTACGTTTGTTGCTATGTCAACTTTGCTATCAATGTGGCCTATTCCTCTTGCACTTTCAGCTTCTTCTTCTTCTTCTTCTTCTTCTTCTTCTTCTTCTTCTTCTTCTTCATTGATAGAAAAAGACGGGATGGTTGGAGTGGCCGCATGATTAGCAAGGGAGCATTCTGTCCTCGTTGTTTTCAGCAAAGGTCTCAGTGACATTATATTGATGTACGTATGCATATATGCACACGTTCCCATTTGCTCATTTCCAAAATTATAATATATATAATATATATATATATATATATATATATATATATATATATAATATATATATATATATATAGATGTACATACAGCAAGGAGAAGGGTGAAAAGAAATGACTTGAACCGAGCACTTTCATGCATTTCTACACCTCATCAGGGTTCAGGGACAAATGCCAAGAAAACAAATAGTCACAAGAATACTTCGTGGCAGGACAAATGAAGCTTTAAAAAAACAAAAACAAAAAACACTTACAACTACCGAACAGTCCTAATGCTTAATAGTCTACTTGTTTTAAAATACCCTTCGTTAAAATTTTATCAACTTTGTATAAACCTAGGCTGATATTCAATAAATTATCACAGTCTTGTTTAATTCTATAGGATGCTATTAAATTTCTTTTCACTAAATCTTTGCAAAACATAATTCCCTTGGAGTCTGTCCAGTTTATACCATGATTACTATTATTCATGTGTACAAATAATGCATTTGACTCATTACCAGTTCTTACATTATATTTCTGTTGTTTTAATCGAACTGCCGATGTCTTTCCACTTTGTCCTACGTAGGTTTTATTACAATTTTTATACGGAATCTTATAAATACATCCTGTTTCATTTCCAGGTGAATTTCTAATCAGCAAGTTTCTAACAGTTCTTAGCGTTTTGAACACAACATTAATACCTAGTGGCCTGACTTGTCTCGAGATGTTATTAAAGCAAATATAAAAAGGAAGCACTAAAAGATTTTTGTTTTCGAACTTTTCAGTTTTCGTCAATCCGTAAAACGTTTTTCGGGCTTTACAAAAGGTGTTTTCAATAAAAATTGATATATATATATATATATATAATATATATATATATATATATATATATATATAATATATATATGTGTGTGTGTGTGTGTGTGTGTGTGTGTGTGTGTGTGTATGCTTACATACATAGTAGATCAAAATTCATTTCGCTGAGACCCTTTGCTGAAGACTTCCATAGTCCACTGTTCTGATTCCTCAGATCTGCGAAAGTTTAGCTTCTCGAAGTCTTGGTATCTTTGGATGTGGTTTCCACATAAGAGTTGGGAACGCTCTCCATTACTATCCGCTTTTACATTTTCAAAAGGCGGACGTCCCATTCAGATATATTTCGACCTTAGGAAGTTTCAATGGAGTCGCGAAGGCCGTAGAAATAAAAGACAACGAAGACAGCATGCTCCCTGGGTAACCATACGACCACTCCAACCATCCCGTCTTTTTTCTACCAAGGAAGAAGAAGAAGAAGAACAAGAAGAAGGAGAAGAAGAAGAAGAAGCGGAAGAGGAAGAGGCCACAATGATATTGGTAACAGCAAATGCATAGCAAAGTTGACATAGCAACAAACGGGACAGAATACCGGAATAAAACTTACAGGAGAAGGACGACGAGTGAAGACGTGGAAAGGATCGACCGCCTCGAAGTTTTGGCAGAGTTGACAAATAAAAAGATTAAAGGTCGCCCCAGAAAAAAATAATTGGTTAAAAAGGATCATATATATGTATATATATATTGTATTATAAGGTAGGTCCCTGTAATTGGGAGGGAACAGGACTTTTGTTGATACTTTCGTGATCATTCAACATCTGTTTCCTATTTCATCCTAGTTCAGTTTGACAGTGTAGTCGTTGATTCGTGGCCTCTTCATTAAATAAGTAAATATTGAAGTAATTCATCCTACTCCCGTTGCCCAACGGCCCTGAGAGGCGCTGTCTCGACATTCTTCTTCTTCTTCTTCTTCTTTCATTCCGAGGATGGGAGAATCATGTGAAGTGAAATCAGAGGGTAACAGAGACCCCGCCCATCTTATCATCCTGGAGGCTCCATTAGGCCCTGCATAGGCCCTTTTCGACTCTATGGCCTTCTGCCTTTAGAACTCAAATTCCGTTCTGCCTTCAATTTCATTCCCACCTTTCCTATGCTTCATCTTTTTCTGCCTTATCTGGTTTGTGGCTCTGCGAAGGAAATTTCATTTCCCTCTCTAGCTGCCCTTAAAGCGAGAATAATCTCCCTCATTGTCAGTGGGTGTCATGAGGAGGAGATGACATGAGAAAATGAACATTGAATTGATTGGTCTAATAGTGAGCACACATGCAAACTACACACACACACATACACATACAATATATTTATATATATAGGATGAACTTTATCACTTACACAATTATTCATTGCATTAATGCAATCAATAACGGGACCTCATTTCAACTGTATGATATCTAGGGGAGATGATTATTCAGGTAAATATGCCAGCCTTCTAGGACTAACAGTCGTCATCGTCTGATATCCGCTAGATACCAGTCAGTTTAAATGAGGTCCCGTTATTGTGTGTATATATATATATATATATATATATATATATATATATATATATATATATATATATATATCGCTCATTTGCCAGAAGAGTGACATAACTCAAAAATTGCTAATTTTCAGCAGAAGTTAATTTGAAGTTAAAAACGCTCTATACTTTGTCCATTGATAGTGCGATGAATCTTTTACTGAGCAGCTAGTAGTGTAAACACAAATAAGATGTTTTCTACCAAAAGATGTTACCAAGAACGGGCTATCTGTGGTATCAATAACTCAACAAACACATTTTTGTGTTTTGACACATCTGGCAAATGAGCGTGTTTATATATATATATATATATATATATATATATATATATATATATATATATATGTGTGTGTGGTGTGTGTGTGTAGATATATATGAATTTGTCACCTATACACGCGTAACTGTCCATACTCACAAATATTAAGCCACAAATATCGTTCAGCATCGAATCCGCTATAGTACCTTGAAACCAACTGATAGCCAAGGCGACTTATAATAATCGACAAATACTTGTTTGCCCCGGGCGGGATTCGAATAGATGCCTGGTCTAGAATCAAGGAAAAGCAAAAGGTCATAAAAAGAAGAGTGAAACATATAACACCGGTATGGAAGAGCAACAGTGGTCAAGCGAACTTGAGGTCAACAGGCGGGACTGGAGCCTTTTGAAATCCTTAGGTGCCTGTGGGTAGTAGGAGGAGGGAGACACAGCAGCAGAGTCTTGGTGAGCGACAGACAGACAAACAGACAGCCAGTCAGTCAGTCAGTCAGTCAGGAGATGCGGAGAAAGGACGAAGCCTACGGAGTTATTATACCTCATTTTATTACTCCGAATATAAAATCTAGTGCAGCCGAAAGCATCGATCCACAGTGTTAGGGATCGATGGAGGCAAAGGGAGGATTTTCAGCAAGAGAAGAAGTGGGCTTCCGCCTCATATGGAGGGAGGACGTGTGGTTGTCTACATCTCTTGAGAAGGAATCCTCTCGTAGAAGTTGTGAAGCAGCAACGCCGTCTTGTGCCCCTCTCTAGATTATATGGCCGTATGAGATGAGGCAATTTGTTGTGGACGCCCAATGGCACATTTGACTGAAATCTAATGCAACCTCGGGAGTCTCAGGTTTGGCACGAAACTCTCTTTCCAAATTTTGAGTCCCAAGTCTGCTGAGTCAACAGAGGATCTCATTCTCGTAGGCGAAAGAACGCGCCGGTGGCAGGTTATAAAGTGTGTTGCAAACAGTTGCAGACATAGATTTGTGATAAATGGCGATATTTTATATATGTATATTTAAGAAATTATATACATGCTAAATAAAGTAAATTTGTTTGTACAAAAATATTTCTCTCCAGTATGAATGTAGAAATTTATGGTAATTAGAGGGAGCCTAGTGTATTTGTTTTATTAACATTTAACAGAGAAACACCGCCTCATTCCAGGCCGTGATTACCTGGGTGGAGAGATTTTATTTGACCGGGTTGATGTTTGGTTTCACATTTCTGGGGCTTTTTTTTTATGTAAAGGAGGTTCAACAGAGGTTTCAGAAGGCGCTCGACTCGGTATGATGAACAAATAATAGCCTTGCTGAGCTAATCTAGATACCGAGTACTACATTGGTATTTAGTATTGCATGCGGTAGAAAGTAATGCAGCGACCTGTGATGCTGTCTGCACGTTCAATGGAGGCTCGGTCAAATTTTAGACACAGCTTCTGCAACTATCAGTCTACGGTTAGTATGTTCTTGATCTATTAGTTGTATTGCTTGCACTGGAATTGGAGAATATACAATTTAACCATAGGCCAAGTTCTGTGACCTATGAGGGCAAGCAGCGCCGAAAATAATGTTGAAACAATCATGAGGAGAGAGTCGGAAGTAGGTTGGAAGAATGAGAATATGACAGGAGGTACAGCAAAAAGGAATGGAAATGGTTGCAGCTAGGGACCTGATGAACGCTCCAAAGAACGTTAAGTTATGGCTTCAGTGTACCGCGTTAGGTACACTGACAGAATTGCTTGTATTAGCCCGTCTGCTGTTGGACTCCCGTTATGCCGTTTGGGTCTGGGGCACTCACACGAGTGCTCTGTTGACGTAGGCGCTGAAAGCCGACCTCCTGTAGGGACGTGCCCGGGCACCCTCCTCCTCTTGCATTTAGGCACCTCCTGTGTTTGTAAGTTTAGAGTAGACCTGTTGCCTTCGTCGCCTATTTTCATGGTAGCTTCAGTGCTGATAAATGGCGCCTCTCCACCAAAGGAGATGAGAAGGCAGTCGAGACCAGTGCCATTTATATGTAGCTTTACGATTCCGGAGGGGAACTGGGAGTTGAGACTTAGACCAATGTGACAGAAGCCAGAATTGTAAGTGAATAGGGAAGCCCTCTCTCTCTCTCTCTCTCTCTCTCTCTCTCTCTCTCTCTCTCTCTCTCTCTCTCTCTCGTTTTCAAATGTAAAAACATGTCTCTTTATAAGAGAAGACGCATGCCTTTGACCAGAATGACTAACTCATTCCGTTCATAGCGATTTATTGACTTTCTACGAGGACAAATACAATCATTTCTGAGTGAGTTTCCTGATGTCTTTTTCCTCCGCAGGATGAGACGACGAAGACCCCGACGGCTGCCGCCTCTCCTGCTGCTTCTCTCCCTCCCCCTCGTCGTCCACACTCAGGGTAAGACTCTCGAACTGTCCGTCTTCACAGCATCCCCAGTTGCTCAAAGCAGATTCCTTTTGGGAATATCATTATAAGAGTCGTCTGACTTCACGATATCTGAAGGTTTAGTCAGCACCTTTGAAGATCTTTATTTTTATAAGTAACGGCGATATGCTGCTACTTTCAGAGAGACTCAACATTTCGCACAGATAGAGGAAAGTTCGTGTATGAATCCACTTGGATGAAATAGGACTCTAGAGATTAATATATATATATATATATTATATATATATATATATATATATATATATATATATATATATGCTGCTACTTTCATAACGCATATATCTTCTCTTTGACTGTATAAAATGTTATATAAAAGAGTTTTGCAACATTTTCAGATTCCTTATTTAGCTTAGAGTTGTAGGATGTCTAAAAATGTATGTTCACATTTCGCATAATATAATTTAAAAAGTTAAGATAACGTAGAATGTGAAGAGAGAGAGATTAACCTTGTCCGTCCCAAGATAGACATTGTTTCCATAATATGTCAACACCTCAGATAAAGAGGATCTCCATTTTGTTTTCATAACATGTCAACACGTCTGATAGGGACTTCTGTTTCGGACGAGTACGTCGTTGTTGAGCATATTACGTACTTGACTGGCTTCAAACGTGTTATGTCTTTGTCGAGAAGCCACGTGAAGATTTCACCCTGTTCCTATGACATTGCATCATCTTTTCATAAGATCGTTCTAGAACCTTCTGTTTAAGCATACGTCATCTTTGGGGAATGACGTCATTTAGCGTTGCTTTCTTTGTAAATCATTTTCCCTTTATATTAGAATACTTTTATCATCCTAAATCACGTAATAATAAATGTTATTTTTTATTGTAATTTCTATTTCTCTTTAGATATTGTTTTGAAAGAGAATTTTTATGATATTAGCTTAACTACGAGCCCAAAACGATTTGAGCCCGTCAGTTTCTTGAAGTTTGCCGATACAAGGAAGAGAGAGTCCATTACAGACTTTGAATCCCTGGCGTACATATCTCTCTCTCTCTCTCTCTCTCTCTCTCTCTCTCTCTCTCTCTCTCTCTCGCCATACTTGATGTTACTGTAATGTAAAGATGTAATACTTATATAATGGGCACTCGTAAATTTTAGATTTCGTATTTCTTAGAGTTATTTAGTATTATCTAGTGTTTATTGTGGAATGTGAACAAACATTGTAAAAGTGTGTAACGGCACCTTTTCTTTTTGGAAATATTGTGAATTGTGTGGTGAAATTGTGAAACTAGCTGCAGCAGAAACAATTGGTACGAAGGTAATGTTATATAAGGTTTATTCGTTGCAACTTATAGCTACAGTGATTTGGTGAAACATTTACATAATTTTCACATTGCAAATTTTTGTGTGTTGTGTTTTTCTTTTTTCATTTGAAGTGACTTTTTGTGCATTTATCCATTTTCTTATTGAAGTGTGTTTTTATTTTATATTCTGTGTGATTAGTACTTTGCAATTTTGGTATTTTCCATATTTTTCTGTGATGTGTTTTCATTTGCATTCACAATTTAATTAACTGAGTTGTTTTCAATAATTGATCGTTGCTCATTTAATTTAACACTTGTGAATTAATTTGCATTGACTTAGAATTCATTTCAAGTTTTGTTGTTGTTTACCACTTGTGAATTAATTTCTAAATTTTAATTATTGCGTAACACTTGTGAATTTCGCCTGAATTAATTTTCTTGAATTTTGTGATAAACTAATTTTGATTAAATTTACTTAATTAATTCAAGAATTAATTAAACTATGCTTTGTTTTCAAGTAACAGTAAATTTCCCTGATATTGTGAATTTCACTTATAAATTTTGAGTTTTATAATAAATTTTTATATTTAAATTTTTTTTAAGTGTTTTCTTTTTCACCAGTATATAAGTATATGATTTGTTTAGGTAGAAACAGAGAATGGTCATTGAGCTGTTTTCCTTCAATTTACTTGAAGTGAGTTAGAACCAGGGAAGTACTTAGACTTCTGAAATCAGGAAAATACTTAGACTTTTAAAGTTGTTGATGGAGTGATGCCCTTTAATTAATTTAATTACACATAAGATTACCTCACACCTGTTGCCTTCAGAGTGTTCAGTCGTTTATTACCTGTGATGAAGGTTCAGGTGTCTGGCTGTTGTGAGGTACTCATTTAGTGATTGGTAAGTTTAGTAACCAGATACTTAGCACTTCATCACAATATATATATATATATATAAGATATATATATATATAATATTATATATATATATATATTATATGTTGTATGTAGTATGTATGTATGTATGTATGTATTGTATTGTATGTATATATATATATATATATATATAATATATATGTAATATATTATATATATATAATATATATATATATATATAATATATATATATGGTGAGCTTAGGTTTCATAATGAAGAGGACATCGAGAAAACTGGAAATCATTTCTTCTTTTTATTTATACCAACGTTTCGGGAATCGTTTCCCATCTTCAGGGCTACGAATAGAATTATTCTTTACAATATTAATAAATTATTCTAAAATAAGCTAATAATTATAAGAAATCTAGTTTTGTAATATAACGGTCGTTAAGCTAAAAGTAAAATAAAGACTACAAAGCGACTTTTGCAGGACTTACCGTTAAGAGGTTTGGGTGTTAACTGATGGAGAACAGAATAGTCAAAGGCGATGTTAGAGGAATAAAAAAAGGGGGGGGGGAGAGAGAGAGAGAGAGAGAATGTGAGTTAAAAATAGGCAGCTAGGCAATATGTAATGGTGTGGAGGTAGTTTGGTTATTTAAGGAAGGAGACAGTTTCTTGATGTAAAGAGATTCTAAAAGAAGGAGCGAAAAACAGTCAGTCGGTAGTTTGTCAGAGTATTTCGAAATCGTTATACATAATGACTGTTTTACATGAATTTGAATGGCCGAAAATTCTTTAGATTTCAAAATGCAGCCTGTGCGATAACTGACACCTCTATGGGAATCGAAGCGGACTTTCAGTAAGCGTCCGGTGGATCCGACATAATTTCCAAAATTATATTTAGTACAAGTATACTTAAAGACAACGAAAGAAAGTATCAATTCCGAAAGGGTGTCTTTGAATTTGAAAAGTGAGCCTATTGTTCATGGGTTAATGTACACAAATTTGAAATGAACATAGGAGTACAAAGCGCTTAGCGCTGTTTTCAGTTCACGTTTAAAGGCTGTATTTTTTACATATGGGAATGAAAAATACATTAATTTCTTCGGAACTTGGGGACACAATAAACTGTGCAGATAATTATTGTTTAAACGCCTTTTTTATTACAATTCTGTCAAAGAGGTTATTCTTAAAAATACTTTAAGAAAGGGTATTTCATTGTGAAAACTATTCTCATCTGAACACAGGGAACAGGATCCGAATGAAAGAGCAGTTACTAAAAATGTTAAGGCCCAAACCAGCGTGAGTCTTTCTCCTAAAATTAACTGAGAGAAATCTCCCATTACAACGTGAAATATTTATGTCTAAGAAGGTCAGTGATTATTGGATTCCATTTCCATCGTAAACCTAATATTTTGATGAAAAGTGTTGACAAACCCTCAAAACTTATTAGCATGAGATTTTTCTTTAAACAATAAAAACATGTCATCTACGAATCTTAAAATCTGAAGAATTTTGGACATAAAGAACCATTCAAATTCATGTAAAACTGTCATTATGTATAATAACTTCAAAATACTTTGTCAAACTACCGACTGACTGTCTTTCGCTCCTTTTAGAATCTCTTTGCATCAAGAAACTGTCTCTTTCCTTAAACAACCAAACTACCTCCACACCATTACATATTGCCTAACTGCCTATTACTCACTCTCTCTCTCTCCCTTTTTTTTTATTCCTCTAACATTGCCTTTGACCATTCTGTTCTCCATCAGTTAACATCCAAACCTCTTAACGGTAAGTCCTGCAAAACCCTTTCCTTGTTTATTTTTTCAATATTTTTTTTTCTATTTTGCTTTTTTGATGTGTTATTTCAATAAGTAATGTAGTGTTTTGATTTCCTTTTAGCTTAAAGTCGCTTTGTAGTCTTTATTTCATTTTTAGCTTAACGACTGTCATAGTACAAAACTAGATTTCTTATAATTATCAGCTTATTTTAAAGTATTTTATAATATTGTAAAAAATTATGCTATTCGTGGCCCTGAAGATGGGAAAGGATTCCCGAAACGTTGGTGTAAATAAAAAGAAGAAATAATTTCCAGTTTTTTCTCTGTATATATATATATATATATATATATATAATTATATATATATATATATATATATATATATATATATATATATATATCAACTTATATGCCGTACAATTGCTCATGAACATAAAATGGACAGATAAATTTCCTGCATATGTTTGTTTCGTTTCCCACATCGCTCTAGCCGGAAAACACGATTGAAGGAGCACGTATATAGCTACCTACATACTGAGTGAAAACCATACATTTGCTCTGCTTTTATTTGAGAACTGTTTTGTGGGGTTCTCAGAAATTGTTTCTTAATACATTTATTCAGAATACCTGGCGCCATTGTTCTTTGGTTAGTCTTTTACAAAACATTCTGGTTTGGTGGTTCAAACAATTCACTTCTGACATTTTTATTTCTACTTCCCTAATTCCCTAAGACTGCTTCGAATTGCACTTCATTCTCCCTATTTCCATTAAAAATGACAGTTAGAAATAAGTGCCCACTGTAAAAGTAAACCTACCAACGAGTTGACGGAAGAGAGACAGGCCAGAGGATGATAGTGGTAAGAGAGAGAGAGAGAGAGAGAGAGCTAAGCAGTTAATAAGCAATCTCCAGTGTTAATGGAACGAGAGTCACCGCTCTATTTCACGCATTGTTTTTGGTCTTCCTCAGACGACGTGAGTGACAACGAAACCGCCGTCGTCGTGACGCTGAGGAGAACCGAGGAAGTTCCAGCGGTGACGCAATCCTTGATGCTGAGTAACGGAACCGAAGAGGAGGAGGAGGCGGGAGATCCGAGCTATATCGCAGATGTTTTAGAAGAGGCCGGGGAGAGCGGGGCGTCGCATGTGGAAGGAGGAGGAGGCGGCGATGCCGGTGCCGTTGGAGGTTCGAGTGAGGAGACAACCGCCGCATTCCAAGCGTCGGACACGAGAGACGCCCCTGACGCTGAAAACGTGACTGACGCACTTCTTGGAATGGGGGACGCGGGGACAGAGCCCCCGGACGTTAATGTCACAGAAGCGAAATATACCGAAGCCACGGAAGGAGGAGGACAGGAGGTCACTACAGAGAAAAATGAAATGACCACAGAAGTTGTCATTAGCAAACCCGAGCCCGAGCCTCCATCTCCGGCTACAAAAGCGCCTCCACCTCTAACAACCAGTGAGTTCTCAGGCAACGTTTGGCGATGCTTTTCTGGACTTGAAAGTTTATAGGGAAAATGTGTGAGTGTGTGTGTGTGTGCGTGCGTGTGTCAAGCCACAAATACTTCTTAACATCTAGTTCTTTACTCGAGAATAACTTATACATATACTTATAATTTACATACACACACATATATGTTGGCATTTATTATTTATGTAGCTTTTAAATACTTTACTTGCATATGCTCACCCCATAGGACTAACTTCCACAGAAGGGGAGCAGCATATATGACTAGGGGACCTTTCTGGCAAGGACTCCAATCTCTGCCTTTTGGGATTGATACAAAAGGGAGGGCCAGGCCTATCCCTTCGGATATCTTTTGAGCTCCTAGTTACTTTCTCTTCTTCTTCTTCTGAACACATTCCTATCGAATTCAGGTTCTATACTTGACATTAAGAGTGGCAAAACTGTCATAATCAAGTTAAATCTCTCATGACATCCGAATGGACAGGTCCGTCTCTTCAGCGGCGACTTGAGGCTTTGATTCCTGTCCTGACCAGGAAAACTGCGCTGCACTTTTCATTTCTAATTCTCTTTGTGAGTACGTTGTTCTCTATGGCCGGTGAATTTGATATTATGGGGCATTTGTGGCTTGATTTTATTATATACATACATACATACATATATATGTACATTTACATACACACACATATTCATACATACGTAGTTGATAAAAAGTGACCAGTAGAATCTGTACACAAGCACACACACAACTCTATCTATCTATCTATCTATCTATCTATCTATCTATCTATATATATATGTGTGTGTGTGTATGTGTGTGTGTGTCAAAAGTAGCATAAAGGCAGTCACATGTGCTTGAGAATATCACAAAATCCGCTTAAGAAGGTGAGTGAAAGCCGGGACTTTGAGCAAGTACTTTATTCTATATTTTCAAGTTCACACTGAAGACAAGATAAGTTGACAGAACTTTATGTTAAAAATCAGAAGGGGCCGGGGTTACGGTTTGTTAATCTGGGCTGCGTGTTCTTGAAGCAAAAGGGAGACAAGGAAAGATGATCAAGGGACAATCCAGGATGGAGATTTACATTCCTTGTTGACTACAAGAATCCTTTCGCAGTGATCGTTGACCCTTCAGCAGATTATCGAGGAATTATCCCAGTCAATAGCATGACCTGTCTTAAGCCAATGATCCACAATGCCATTATTTGTTACGCCTCTTAATATGGTATACTGTATACAATATTGTTTGAATTGGGTGGGCTATTCTTAATTAATTTACCTCTTGAAATATTACTCTATTTAAATACTAAGTTAATATCAATAGTTTTTAAAATGAGTACAGCAGGAATGAAATTAGGATGAAATGGTACACAAACAATATTCTTAAGTTCTTTGTTAACACTGGGTGGATGGTAATATGTCTTTTTTGCTTTATTTTTCCAACGTTTCAAAAAATATGGAGGGTAACATAAGGAATCTCTTATTTTATCAATCATTTTAAACTCATCTTCTAAAAATACTGGACTACCAATTCTAAGAGCTCTGAGATACAAACTGGAAAATGTTGACATCTTTATTCGTTAAGATGGTTAGAGTAGAAATGAATATATGACAAGTTATTTATTGGTTTCCTATATACTTTAAAACTAAAATTGGTGTTATTTCTAATAACTAAGACATCCAAAAATGGTATACAATTATTTTCTTCATATTCTATTGAGAATTTTATGGATGGTACGAGATTACTAATTGTCTGCAGGAAATCAGGAATATTTACATTTTCTCTTTTGATACAAAAACAATCGTCTCCATATCTAACCCAAAATTCCTCAGAGAATAAATTTCTTGGAATAAATCTAGATTAAAAAAATTCCATGTAAATATTAGATAAGAGTGGCGAAAGAGGGTTACCCATGGCCATGCCAAATATTTGTTTAAAAAAATTACCATTGAAAGTGAATTTACAATTGTTTGTACAAAGGGATATCAAGTAATAATGAAATTAGTAGGTAATCTAGATTATACAAGTCCACATGTTGTGATAAATATTGAAGTAAGTCATCAATAGAAACTTTCGTGAATAAAGACGTCACATCAAAACTGGTTCATTTGTCAGTACTGGATAATTCAATATGGGAGAGTCTATCACAGAATTGAACAGAATTTTGTAAATGGAAATTTGAAATAGTACGCAGGATAGGTGATAGTAATTTAACTAGATATTTAGAACATTTATAGCTAACAGAACCTTTTGAACTGGCAATGGGACGAATATGAAAATCTCCTTTATGGGTCTTGATTAATCCGTAATTGTAAGGTTAAGATGGGCCAATGATCGTCACTTTCTCTTCTATTGAACTGAATTCCCTTAGTATATATATTTTATTTTAGATTTAAAACTTTTTTTTTATAGATTGAAAACATTTTTTCCACATATCTAATTTTATCCATGACTACAAAACAATTGGATTTGTCAGCTTTAGTATTATGCAAACTTTTATCTTTCTATGTTTCTTGAATTGCATCTATAAACCTTTTCGGGGAATTCACTATCGTATTAGGTATTTGAAGTAAGCCGAAGAAAAGACCCTTAACTAAATTCATTGAAGGTGATACAGTTGTGTTTTTGTTTTGCAGTTTGGATAATATCTCAATGAGGCTTTTTAGTTTGTGATCCAGATGATGAACTGGTTTGTTTAGCTTCAGTCTAAGGCTATTATAAATTTTGTTCAGTGGCACCGTTTTCCAATCTGGGGGAATCCTATTCATGAAATGAAATTAAATGTTTCTGTTCTCCATTTCTTGAAAATATGAAATTCCAGCCTTCTTTTCTTTTCTATGTGTGTTCTATTGATAAAATGAGAGATTCATTATGTTACGCTCCATATGTTTTGGAACTTTGTAAAAATAAAGCAAAAAAGACATATTACAATCCAACCGGTGTTAACAAAGAACTTAAGGATATTCTCTGTGTACCATTTCACCCTAATTTCATACCTGCTGCACCCATTTTAAAAACTATTGATATTAACTTAGTATTTAGATATAATATTTAGATGAATAAACGAATTAAGAATAGCCCGGCCAGTTCAAACAATATTCTATACAGTATTCCTTGTATTCAGCGTGTACTTGAAAATAAAGAATAAACAACAAAAGTACTTGTTCAAAGTTCCGGTTTTCACTCACCCTCTTACGAGGACTTTGCGATGGTGATATATATATATATTATAATATACCTATATATATATATATATATATATATATATATATATTATATATATGCATGTGTGTGCATGTTGGCCATGTTCTTCATTATTCACCTTTATAGAAGGAACTTTAAAACATGACTATACTCTGTTTTTTTTTTTCATCTGTCCATCCACCTGTGGTGGTCGCGCATGGTAACACTTTAGGTAAATTAAAGGATATCTGGGTGTACATTTGCAACTGGAAAGTGTTTTAATAATATACTGTATGCGAATTACACCATTAATATTCGAAATAGGATAATGTTATTATTGTTGAATGTAAGGTGAATGTAACTATCTAAAGCCTGGGACGCAGTGTTACCATATGCAAACACCACAGGCGGGTGGTCAGATGGAAAAAAACCAGAGTATAGTCACTGATTTATTATGTCAATAAAATGACGTTGTTTTCACTGTGCGCAGGTGTTCCGAAGTGTGGTGCCAATGCTGAGTCTATGGAGGGAGCGTGCAAGTGCGTGGCCGGTTGGGTACCTGATGCGTCAAATGGTTCTGCTTTGAGCTGCCTGTGGCCCGATCTCTGCGCAGGAAAGGGAGGGAACTTTTGCCCCGATGGTGCCCAGTGCCATCATGTGACCTACAGCGTAGTCTCCTGTCAATGTGAAGAAAAGGGGAAATATTACGATCCTCTGAACGAGAAGTGTGTAGGTACGTGTAGCTTTTGTTTTTATTCGTTTGACTGAAGTGCGCACATATAGTTCCCGTTAAGTTTGTCTGAACACCGGTATGATTTATCTTTCATTGAGACACCCAAGATGTGTGACAAAATGACTACTCCCGAGATAAACTCCTTTAGGGTATACAGTTTCCCGGAGTTGAACAAATCAAGGTGAACAAGGCGTGGTCCGACTTCCAGTTTACTCTAGGCACGTGCTAAATTCTATGGTTCAATAGCACGTTGTTTCTCCAACAAAGATTAAAATAAATACGGCAAATTTTATTAGAAATAATTGTTCTGTGGCGTCATGGTTGCTTTCACTACAATAGGATACCGAAGTTGAAGTCGCACTGCTTCGATAACCATCAACTGGTTCCAAAGACGCCTTGACCTTCTTAAGACAAAAACGTACCGAGTTGTTCATCACTGAAATCACCAATATTAAGCCAACGGCAGATTTTTCCGGTCTAGACTCAGCAAAAGGAAAAGAAGAGGCGAGAGAAGTTGGTAAGAAGTGGCGACAGCGTCACATAGTCATTGCCATTTTAGAAATGGTACTAAAGTGAATGGCCTCGTCCTTTCTCAGATAAATGTCCATGAGATATTTCGCCGCTGAGAAAGGACAGGAAAAAAGGCAGCAAAAGTTTGTTGATCATCTCCAGATGAGAGAAGGTGAGTTTGGAGAACCCAATACTAGGCCTAGTCAAAGAGAGGCAGCTCCATCAGAGAACGCATCCCAGTGAGAGAGAGAGAAAAAAAAAAAGAAATACAAAGATCCATTCTTAATAAACAATGGAGAGAAACAAGAAATAGAGTCAAAGAGATGGAAGGTCAGTTGTCAAAAATTACTGAAATTAAAAAAAAAAAAGTATAAAAATAGAATAAAAGTATTAAAATGAGTGATGATGGTTCAAAGGAGCTTTAAAAGCTCAGTGAAGTAGCGTTGTAGCGTTGTCCTGCGATTTGAACTTCTAACGGCTGGGTTGGGTTCAACGAGATTTTAAAAAGCGATACAGACATTTTACGAAAGTTTATAACTGTAATAAGGAAATCTCAAAACACATGCTGTTATCAAATATGATTCCCATTGACTGTAATACATTCACATCAGCCGTTCATCCGATGTCTAGGTCAGTCTCTTACGACGCTCCTTATTGGCCGTTGATAAGCCAATCACAGCGCTGGAAACTCTCAGTGACTCGAGGGAGTTCACATAGGCAGGATGTATGTTCCACCTCTCCTGAGTGGTTGTAAAAGGTGCAGGTTAGAAGTTAACGCCAATCTTTGATTTAAACAAAGTGAAGCCGAAACCTCAATTATGGTGGTTTTAACACTTCTCTATTGGATTTCCCCATCTCTCTCTTTATCTTCTTGTCCTAATAATGTGTACTATAGCTCCACCCTTTCAGTCATTTACATTATATCATCCACACTTCACTTCCCACGTATATGCATAGATACATACATACATATGTATATATGGTATATTTACATATACGTATATATTACTATATATATATATATATATATATATATAATATATACTGTATATATATGTATATATATTATATAGTCTCAAAAAAAAATGTTGGTAGCAATGACCTTATAGCAGCAAGGACTAAGGTGGATATTCTAACTCTCTCTCTCTCTCTCTCTCTCTCTCTCTCTCTCTCTCTCTCTCTCTCACACACACACAAACACACACACAATAACCTAAGGTAACTAAAATCAGACTCGTGAACTACAAAAATACATTTATTCAAGCGAACAAAAGGATTAACTAAACAAATCAAATTGTGAAAAAGGTTTAACTGAATATAAGTCAGAAGTCAAAATCCAAATAACCCTGGGGATCGAACTAAACCCGTCCACCTCTTTCTCTACAATAACTAACATTAGCTTAGTCATAAAACGGGTAACTAGAGAAGTCATTCTACCCCCCCCCCCCCCCCCCCCCCCCCCCCCCCCCCCCCCCCCCCCCCTCTCCCCCCCCCCCCCCCCCCCCCCCCCCCACCACCATAGCCATTGAAGTATCTGTTAAGTTCCCATTTCCAGATAAGTTCCCTCCACCAGAATCATCTGAGGAGAGACAAAGGTAAAAAGAAATCCAACTTAAATCAATTTGCAAATAAATCAAAATGACATCAATCAAAACGTCATATGAAAAAAGGCGTCTCTTAAATAAAGGTTTAAAAAACAAAAAGACAAGCCTCGCTTGGGCTTCAAAGTAAGTACACTTACCCATTCAACCGAGATCACGTGCACTTAACTGAAATTCAACTTAAAGACAAATACAGTACAATAACCCAAAACATTTCTGGAACTCCGTTGCAAGACTGATGGGAAGCAAAACTAATACATCGCCATACATAAAGCATAGGAATGAGAAAATATATGATGACCAAGAGAAAGAAGTACTGCACAAGACCTACTGGCAGGAAATATTCCAGATAACGCAGGAGGATAACCAAAACTTCGACAACCAACATGAGACAATAGTCAATGAATTCACTGAACAACATAGACACAGAACGAATCCGCATCATGCAGCCGACATAAACAGACTCAATGAAGACTGCCCTCTAACAAGGAAAATAGAATTATGGGAAATCAAAATAATAATTAAAAATTTTAAACACAAGGCACCAGGAAGAAGTGGAATTAACAAGGCCATAATTCAAAATTTACCAGATATTGCACTTGAAAAATTGAGAGAAATATACAATTGGGCTCTCTCAATGGGATATTTTCCAATTATATTCAAGAATGCAATCATGATTTTGATACCCAAACCAGGAAAATATACGTGCCAGGTAAAGAATTTTAGACCAATATCACTACTAGAAATACCTGGCAAAATATTTGAAAAAATAATAAACAACAGACTAGTGTCGTTCCTAGAAGGTAATCAGCTACACAATAAAAGTCAATATGGATTTAGAAAAGGAAGAGGAACCCAGATTGCAATAGCAACAATATATGAGAGCATTGCACTGTCACAAAGAAGTAGATACCTATGCAACATAGTATGTAGAGATATAACAAAGGCATTTGACAAAGTATGGATACAAGGACTTCAGTACAAAAAATTATATCTCAACCTTCCAGGCTTTTTTGAGAAAATGCTATGCAACTTCATCAAAGATCGAACAGCAGCAGTCAAGTCACTAAATTACATAGGGAATCCATTCCCGTTACTAAGTGGAGTCCCACAAGGATCTGTACTCAGTCCAACATTATTCATATTATATACATCAGATATGACTCCACCACCAGAGTACTGTACTGATGTCTGCTTTGCAGATGATATAACTCAAATAGTCATACACCCAAAAAAACGTACAAGGAGAAGGGACCCAAATTTGAAAAGACAAGTAGCACAAAAAACAATGAACCAAATTGAAAGAATAAATCAATTTGAAAAGAAGTGGAAGATAAAGACAAATAAATCCAAATTCCAACTAGTATCGGTATCTGCATACAAACCTGCACAAATATTGGTAGACCAACAACCAATGAATTTTACTAAAAGCACAAGAATACTAGGAATGCTATTGGGACAAAGGGGAATATCAAGACATGTGAGAGAAAGGCTAAGGATAGCAAGAACACAAAATACAAAGCTGAAAAGGTTTAGGAATATGAACACATCTATCAAAATCCATTTCTACAAAAGCCTAATCAGACCAATAATGGAATATCCACCAATACCCACGTGCTTAGCATCGACTTCCAATATAAGTGCATTACAAAAATTCCAAAATAAGATTCTAAGGTCTGCAGTGAGAAACAATCAAGAAGATGACGATCTGAATATAGAACAAATACATAAAAAATACAAAGTAGAACCAATTAATCAGAGATTATACAGACAGGCAACCAATATATGGAGTAAACTAGTTCAATACAATAGTGAATTAGTAGAAGAATCAGAAGCAGAGAGAAACCTTGACCCAAACAACACAGACCACAGATGGTGGAGAAGAGTATCTTCATATATTCATCGCGATGAACCTCGACCATTATACTATTAATTAAGAAATGTCTTGTGAAAAAGTAATTTGTAGAATTTAATATGTAGATATGATGCAAAATCATTATGATAATTAAAATTAAGTTTAGAGTTAGAAAATTGGAACTTTATTAAATATGATTATATTATGTAATAAAATTCAAAATATGTAATCTGTACAATTCACCATGTCATATAATGTATAATCATTATTGTATTATGTTAATATTAACTAGAAAATTGTACCCTTACCCAAATATAATCGTGGATAAACCACACTTTACCTTACTCTTACTAATACTTAACTTTCTAAACTATTCCCTGCCAAGGTTAGCTAGCTAACTACCCTCACTCTTCTTTCACCCATCTTACCTATCAGCTAAAAAAAAAAAAAAAAAAAAAACTTAAAGATGGCCATCTCGGTGCTTCGCCAACTTCGTCTAGTTCTCCATCTTAGTTATCTTACTTTCCCATTATGTAGGGGAACAGCTCACACGTACGCAAGCACGAATTCACTCACAAGACACTCCCCTTGATATGACGTAACTACCATGGAACAGATTCGTCACAAGTTCATTACACTGGAATAGAACGTGACGTCATAACAGCTCATTATCACGCCCTTAAATTCTATTCAAAAACAGATTCTTGCTTCCACCTTTGCACAGGCATAGGGCATGATCTGTTCTGCTTAGGCAGTGACTTCCACCTTTTCAACATTTTCAGAGCTAACGCTGAATCTGCTCTTTTAAGACCTCTGTTTCCACGGAGAGTTAAAATGATGACATCTACGTTTCAAAGAATGTCGTACTCATCATATATGTATATATATCAAGGATCAAGTGCTTAAGAACATGTGGCAGCCACACCATTGTAGCAACACATTTACTACTTGCATCTCCTCTTGTCCTCAAGAAACTCAACTTCAAGAGCGGAAGGAGGACGTATTGGATGTGTTCCGAAGGGCTTGAATTTGAGTTTCTTATAGATTACTTTCTAAAGAAATCATCCCCCCAAAAATTGGTGTTTAACACTACTATTAGGGAATTGTTAACGAAGCATCTGTCGACACCCGCTCTTAATTCTGATGTACCCAAGCTGACCATTTACTCAAGTCGGACAGTTTGCGCTCTAAAGTTAAAAATATCATTGAAAAGGAATTTGGTGTCTTGAAACTTTACCTCATTCCCATGAATCCCTCAAAAATTGGAAGGATTTATAATTACAAGGACAAGTTGCAGGATTTTTTGAAGTCCATTATCATATAATATAAATTTGAATGCCCAAGATGTCTTGGTATTTATATTGGTTTTATTATGGCCATTTGGGACTGAGTTACAGAACTGGGTCCAGAATCTCTAATCCCGAGTTCTCCAATATCAGAACACATGAGACGATTTGTAAAGTCACCATTGAAAAGAAACATTTCTATCATTGGCACAACAAAGCAAACTACCCACCTAACTACCCTTGAGTCATTGTTTATTAAGCACCTATCACCAAATTTAAACAGCAACACTTCTCTCTCTCTCTCTCTCTCTCTCTCTCTCTGGCGTGAGGTTTTATGTTTTAGCCAGACCTTACCGTTTTTAGTCATTCAGCTCTTTCTTCCTTCTTGAATAGGTAGCTTCCTTCCCATTCCTGTTTTCTAATGCTCCGATTTTATTGAAATTATTATCAATTTATATTTTATAAGTTTATTTTAATTGCGAATTTTTAATTGCAGACTGATGATGTGTTGATGACAACATGAAACGTTTCGTATTATATTAATGAAATACGTGTAACTGACTGTCGTAAGACTGGACCCCTCTTCACTGATATACATATATATGTATATCTTCACTGATACAGACACACACACACACACATATATATATATATATATAGTATATATATATGTATATATACATACATATATATATTATATATATATATATAGTATGTATGTATGTATAACTGAATCACGAAAGTTTGGAACTTGATGAATATATAAACAAAGGTATAGAAGCCACGTAGGGAAGTGAAACAATGGAGTAATTGCAAGATCTTTCGACTCAAAAGTCCTTTACTTAGCAGACTGACGTACATGAGAAACTGAGAGTACAATGAAGGGTCTTATAAGTGACAGATAGGGTTTATAAAGGAATTAAGTACCTAAAATCCAACACACCTGGAGAATTAGTAACCTTCCCAAACAAAACATGGGAACAATTGAAGAGGTTAACAAGAAGAGTAAGTCCAATCGCTCAAACACAGGGACAAGACAATTAAAGGATTATACAGGGAGGCAACTGACCACATTCAAACCTTTGGTAAACAAAAACTTTTTTTTTCGCAAGATTAACTTATTCACAAAACATATATTAAACATACATTCGCAAAGATAATATCTATAAGGTAACTAATCTATATTTAAGTCTGTGATTGTATCTTTGAGGTCATTGTTAAACATGTTACAAATACAAGGGTTTAAATGAAACAGGCCATGACTGATAATAAAATTACAATGGGAAGTAAGTTGTATTATGGCAGATTCTAAAAGATTTCGTGATAAGACATCTTTTGATCTTGCAGTTACTGAACTGCCAATCCAGTTTATTCGGTGGTTGTTTTCACTTAAATAAATGAATATTGCAGTGGATGTTTGCCCAGTTTTGAGAGAATATTTATGCTGTTCGATTCTTACTTCTAAACCCTTGCTAGATTGACCGACATAAAAAGAGGGGCAGTCCATACATGGAATTTTATATACTATTGTGTTGTTGCTTTCTCTGAGCCATTTTTTATTAAAATTCTTTTTAGTGTGTTAGTATAGGATAAAATGAGGTTGACCTTAAAAGATTTTAACAATGATCTTATGGTTTCAAAACCATTAAAATAAGGCAAGCTGAGAATGTTCTTAGAAGTTCCTTTCTCGTGTTACTTACACTATAAAACTTTTTGTGGGCTTTACTGTCGTAAATATCTAATATATGTGAAGGATAGCACGAATCTGTCCCTATTTTTCTCATGTATTAAATTTCTTTTGTGGGCTTTATTATCGTAACTATCTAATATATGTGAAGGATAACATGAATCTGCCCCTGTTTTCCTCATGTATTCAATTTCTTGATCCAAATATTGGGGACTGACGATGTACAATGCTTGTAAAAACATAGAAGAAAAAATTGATATTTTGATATTAAGATGGTGGCCTGTTCATTTTTATGAACATAAGTTAAGATAGGTTTTTTATATTGTACCCATGTTTCGTTTGGGAAAGTTACTAATTCTCCAGGTGTGTTGGATTCTAAGTACTTATTTCCTTCATAATCCCTATCTATCACTTATATACGACCCTTCCTTGTCCACTCAGTTTCTCATGTACGTCAGTCTGCTAAGTATAGGACTTCTGAGTAAAAATACCTCTCAGTTACTCTATTGTTTCACATTCCTTCGTGGCTTCTACCTTTATATATATATATATATATATATATATATATATATATATATAATATAATATATATATATATATATATGTACGTATATGGGCATATATGTATTTATTTCAATTCCGCCAGAAGCAAGTCAGCATGACACGCTCCGTTTTCTAAAGACTTCCTCACCCATCTCTCGTTCTCTCTGCTATCCCTCCTCGAGTGCATTAAAATAGCCAAGTAGAATACAGAATCTACTGCACCGATAAGCATCCTGACGGCAACTGAGGTCTGGACAGGAAACATTGTTTGCAAACAGTTAGCAAACAATGTTTACTAGCGTGGACAGGCCTTACGCTGGATGTCTTGAACGCGCGCTTAATTACAGATTCCGTCTTTCTAGAAAAACACTTCGTCTTTGTCTCACAATTTCAAGTAGAAATCGTAATTCTGAATTCACTATCTTTTCTAAATGCATCGTGAAATTTTTACCGGTTTCAATCACTTGTCAAACTGTGATTGCAGTCAACCTACTAATATATCCATATCCAAAGACACTCTTACTCACTAAGACTATAATCGGTGGTGCAAATTTTCCTACTGCTGCGGAAGAATTGCTTAGTGTGTCAGTGCAGGATCCGCAGTTCACTCAGTTTTTCTAAACTGAATTACTGACCGAGGCATGACATACTTTAAGGATGATGACGAATGTCTTTCACCTCTGCTTTTCAAACGTTCTAGGGCGATGGAATGAAGAAGTGGCAGAAAAGCAGTAAATCAGCCACAAAGTTCACCAACGACTTGACTGTGCAGTAATATATATATATATGTGTGTGTGTGTATACATATGTGTAAGGAGAAAGGTCTTTTTCCTCCGCATGAAGCAAGTCTTCTTAAAAATGCCTTAAAGGCGAAATAACTCACGTTCCGTTTTTTCACTTTCCTCGTGGACAAATGCTTTGTATTTTTATAACATATTAATGTTCATAAGGCTAGAAAGAGAGAATTATGTGAACTAATATAATATTTTATTAATTTTATAGTTAATAAATTAATTTACATGGTGTATAAATATATTATTATTATTATATATAATATATTTATATATATATAATTACATGTATATATTACATTATATTATTATTAATATATTATATTATATATAGTTATTAAATTTTAATTAATAATACATACATGCTTGTTTATTATTATTTTTCTAAAAATTCTCTCAGTCACTGCCCGTCCTTTGCGAGGATAAGGTATAGAATAGCCTTACTGTTTTAGTGTTAATTTATTTATTTTTAATTTTTTTACACCCATATCGTAATTTTTGTATACTTTTTTCTGTAATTTTTAATAATTTTAATGTAACTGTACTGTAGTTTAGCGCTCAGTATGTTTTTCTGTTTTAAGAGATTCATAAATTTTTAAATGTTCTACATTCTGATGTTGATGTTCATTGAATTTTTAAATATTGCGTAATTTTTATGAATTATGCAGTGCGTAGTTTTAATGTTCGTGTGTTTATCTTTAATTATAGCCTTGAGAATGCGACTATGAGTCGACTGTGAAACGTCGGCTAAATAAATGTACCTGAGTACGATGCCTTTCCCTATGGTTCCCCTGATGAGATGTACATAGAGCGGCAGCTCCGTCTTCTAAGGATATATATATATATATATATATATATATATATATATATATATATATATATATATATATATATATATATATATATATATATATATATTATATATATATATATATATATATATATATATATATATATATATATATATATATATATATATATATATATATATATATATATATATATATATATATATATATATATATATATATATATATATATATATATATTGCTACTGTGAAAATGCATATTTCCCCTCTTTGACTGTATAAAGTATTGTGTATAAGATTGTGCAACATTTTTCAGATTCCTAGATAGCTTAGAGATAGGATGTTTTAAATGTGTGTTCAGATTTCTGCATTACATAATGTAAAAGAATATATAACGTAGAATGTAGAAAGAGAGAGAATATCTGTCCGTTCAAAGCTAGAGTTGTTTTTCATAATCTGTCAACACGTTTGATAAGCGAGCTCGAGTCTTCATTGTGTTTTGGGATACTGTCATCATGTGTGATAAGGGACTTCTGCTTCGGTCGATCGAGTCGAGTTCGTGTCTTTTTTTAACAGACTGGTCTCATACGCATATGTCTTTGCTGAGTGCCACGTGCAGATTACACATTTTGTACGTAAAGTTGCATAAGATTTCGAAGCTTCTGGAAGCATTATTGCCCAAAACGTTTTGTGTCATCTGCAGTCCAGCTTCCGTAAGGGAGAAGTTTTTCATTCGGGCTTAAAGACTCAAACCGTTCACATCTCTCGCTCTCTCTCTCTCTCCATTGCATAGAACTTTTGATTTTAAAGTAACGTAACGATTTCGTACTTATTGAATGGTCACGCGTAACTTGTAAATTTCAGATTTGGTGTTTCTTAGAGTTTATTTAGTTATTTGGTATTTTTTGTGGAATCTGAACAAACATTATTGTTGTAACGACACCTGGTTTTGTGAAAGTGTGAAACAAGCTGCAGCAAGAAAGAAAGAAGTTGGTATACCAAAAAGGTAGTGTGTTATATTTTTATTAGTTGCAACTAATAACTGATAGGAACAGTGGTTAGGTAGAGAAACTATTTACCTTTTTACACATTGCAAATTTTTGTGTTTGTTTATTTTTTTTTTTTTGCATTTGTTCATTTTCTTATTGAAGTGTGTTTGTTTTTATTTTGTATTCTGTGTGATTAGTACTTTTTGCCATTTTGGTATTGTCCTCATTTTTCTGTATTTTCATTTGCATTCACAATTTAATTGACTTAGTTATTTTCATTAATTAATCATTGCACATTTAACTAAATTTAACACTTGCGAATTAATTTGCATTTACTTAGAATTCTTGTCAAGTTTTATTGTTGTTTAGCACTTGTGAATTAATTTCCAAATTTCAATTATTGCCTAACACTTTTGAATTTCAATTGAATTAATTTTCTTGAATTTTTTGATAAATTAATTTTGATTTAATTTTACTTAAATTGATTCAAGAATTAATTAAACTTTACTTCGTTTTCAAGTAACAGTAATTTTCCCTGATATTGTGAATTTTACTTATAAACTTTGAGTTTAATAATAAATTTTTGTATTTAAAATTTTTATAAGTGTTTTCATTTCTAACCAGTATATTTGCATTTGATTATAATTATATTAGGTAGAAACATAGAGTGGTAATTGATCTGTTTTCCTTCAATTTATAGAAGTGACTTAGAACCAGGGAAGTACTTAGACTTCTGAAATCAGGGAAATACTTAGGCTTTTAAAGTTGTTGATGGAGTGATGCCCTTTGATTAATTTAATGACTTACAAGATTACCTCACACCTGTTTTGATCAACTTAAGTCTGATTTTCTGCAATACTGGTAAGTTGTTAAGGGATCACTGTTGCCTTTAGAGTATTCAGTCGTTTAGTACCTGTGATGAGGGTTCAGGTGTCTGGCTTTTGTGAGGTATCAGTTAATGAATGGTAAGTGTAGTAACCAGATACTTGGCACTTCGTCACAATATATGTATATATATATATATATATATATATATATATATATATATATATATATATATATATATATATATATACATATAAACACGCAAACTCCTTCCCAGATGCCTGTGCCTATTACGGGAACGTTATCTGTGGCTTGGAGTCCAACAAAACGTGCCAGATGTCTAACTCAACAGATGTGGACTACACCTGTTCCTGTTCGAAGGGGTTTTACCTGAAGAATGACACTTGCGTTGGTACGTGACGTATGAACCTTATTCGTCTCTCATTCATTAAATCTTTGTATTTTTTCTTCTCTGCCTGTAGCACTTTCTCATGCCAACAAATGATTTTGGTTCTTGCCTGCACAATTATGATTAGCCTATTTTCAGCACTGTGGACTGTCGACAGCTTATGACCAAGTCTCCAATACACCAGAGAATGGTACTATTTATTATTACTCTGGCCACTTTCAACTTCCTTTCTTTTAGCAAAGAAGGATCTAAATCAGTGATTCCCAGCTACAAGGCAAATGTAGTACTCTGCAGGTCCAACTGAAACTCAACATGGCAGGGGACACATTTATAATGCTCAACTCATTGAGCAAACAACAACTCCCTCGGGTGAATAGTGCGGTCACCTGAGGAGTTCAACAAAAACCATTTTTGAAATTTCCCAAACTGGGACGAAGTGACGTCACAACCCTTTTGAACGTCTTGGCTCCTCACTTCTCTCGTGCACAAAGATCAAAGATGACCATGAGCTAGCAAAGATGAAGTGGTTAAAGTCATCAGTATCTTTCTTTCTTCATCTTCCCGCCACTGGCCAGTGGCATAAGGCTGATATAGTTCCTCTCCATCTGTCTCTATCCCGAACCATTTCCCTTGCTTCCTCTAGGTTATGGATTTCATCATCAGTAACGGATAATAATAAACTTGGTGAAGACTTGCGCAAGAAACAAGTGCTCACCCCACCTATGAGTTACTCAACGTCCTTTCAAAATGTTCGTTACCTTTATCACCGGTTGTCTTTGTGCAGCTAATGTCTCTGTTTTAGTGGCAATGAAATCAAAGGCGGAAAACAGTGGAAAGCAGGTGATGACAGAGGGGCAGCGTTGTCGTCAACAGCTCCTCCAGCAGATAATCTGCTCAATTCGGTGAATCGGCTGAGCCTACTCTCAGGATGTTTCTAGTAGTTTTGTTTGATCTTTTCTGTGACTAGTCGTAAGCTGTCTTCATGTCTGCTATACATTTCTTTCTCTTTTTTATATATATAAAATTAAGGTGACCGATGGTAGAGAAAGATCAGAGAATCAGTGACTTAGAGCACCACTTTGCTTTCGTAAAAAAAAAAAAATAAATAAATAAATAAATAAAATAAAGTCAGTTCTTCGTATTGCCGGAAGCAGTTAATTGACAATCTTAGACACATTTATTTGCCCACTGTAAATACGTATCTGAGATGAAGAATTTTGTTCTTAACAGATGCTGATGAATGTAGTACTTCTGAAAATCCATGTGGTGACAACGAAGACTGCCTGAACTCGATAGGCAGCTTCTCGTGTGTCTGCAAACAAGGCTACCTCAGAACAAGCACTGGTTCCTGCAGCAGTAAGTATTCAGAAAGGAATTTTTGTCATTTCTTTTTTATATTTCTTTTTCTACGTAGATTTCTCTTGTATAAGAATATAAGAAAAAAAAAACTCGGAAGCTCTGAAGAAAATTACTGGTATTGATGGAAACTACTGCGCAAAGTTCACGTCACTCCAAGACTTAAGAAAGAAAATGGGATCTTTCCCGGATAGTGACACCCGAGGGTTTTTCGGGGGGTCGGTTTCTAGTACTAATATTTCTTGAGGTCACTATCTTTAAGATATTGACAGGCTTTTGTTTATGTTTTTACGGTCATCCCCGGCGGGTTTGTACTAAACACGAAGCAAAGGGGGATACATACCGGGTTAGAACTGTACCCTTGGAAGTCATCACTAGGAAAGCTCCGGAAAATGAAAAGTGACGTTCAGGTGTTTGTTGCGTATTTCTGATTTTGTTGATGCTCAGGGAATATGTCAGATACTGTCCACTCAGAGAACGACATGATTTTAACCCGAGTGAATCAATTGCAGATATAAACGAGTGCAGGAATCCTCGTCTCAATGACTGCGATCATCTGTGCGAGGATCAGACGCCTGGCTTCACCTGCAGGTGTCACGAAGGCTTCGTCATCAGCGGAGACTCTAAGAAATGTCAGCTGGGTGAGTCATATATAGAAACGTTCTTTTGAATCAACTCCCACCCCTGCCGTTCTCTCTCTCTCTCTCTCTCTCTCTCTCTCTCTCTCTCTCTCTCTCTCTCTCTCTCTCTCTCTCTGTTTACTTTCTTTTTCCAATAACTATTTGAAAATTTGGCAATAACGGATTCGCGCAATGTAAAGAAATAGTACAGCTTTCTTTTTCCAATTACTATTTGAAAATTTGGCAATAACGGATTCGCGCAATGCAAAGAAATAGTACAGCTTTCACAAACAACAGTCGTTAGATTTTAAAACAATTTGTGTGAAAGGTGCCTTTTGCATTTACATTCACGAACTATCTTTCCATTTCTGCTGAATAACGAGAACTATCCTCTGCATATCACAATGCACTTAGATGTCTGTTTATTCACATTAACTATGAATAATAGATCAATTCAATCTCCCAGTGTCGTTCGTGTTACCTCAAAGCCCACAATGCCGACGTTTCATTTTAGAAAATCGGTCGGGAATCTGAGAGTGGGTCGTTCGAGTCCTCAAGTTGAGACTCTCTCTCTCTCTCTCTCTCTCTCTCTCGTCTCATCTCTCTCTCTCTCTATATATATATATATATATATATATATATATATATATATATATATATATATATATATATTCCGTTTTCCCTGGTACCAGTATTTTTTGAAAGTGAAGTAGAAGTCAGAGTCCGCTCTGGGCTTGTTCCATACGAATAGGGTTCATCTGTCTTGGTCACAATAATTCATTTTCCTTACACCATTCTTTTCCATATCATCTTCCTGAAATTCTCATATAAATTGAGGTTGTAATATTTGAACTGTTGTCACGACTTGAAACCACAACTCAAACAATCACATAAACAAATGCGAAGCTTTCTTATCGTTGGCGCATTCAGGAGTCTGAGGCTCGTTAGCCTACTTTTTGGAAGTCTTCCTTTACAACTTGCTTTTAAGGCTAAGAATCCTTTTAATGCTAAAAATTAGTATGTACATCACAAAACTATACTCCGTTTTTTTTCCATCTGTCCTTCCGCCTGTGGTGTATGCGCATGGTAACACTGCGTCCCGGGCTTTAAATAATATCCTATTTCGAATATTAACGGTGTAATTCGCATACATGAAAAATTAAAATTTTAAAATTACTTTTTCAGTTGCAAATGTACACCAAGATGCTCTTTTATTTACCTAAAAACTTACACATGCCGTAACTATTTAAAGCCTGGGACGCAGTGTTACCATGCGCGACCACCACAGGCGGATGGACAGATGGAAAAAAAAAAGAGTATAGAAGGTTAGATAGATCTGTCTATCCTTCTCTTCTGTCATTCAGATTGCTCAAGCACATTGCTCCCTCACTTGTGAACATTTCCATAAGTGAGACGTGAGTCAGGGATAGTCAGTCATTTATAAAAAGTCAAGTTGTTACTTCAGCCACGATTTCTATCGCATTACCGGCTCTCTCTCTCTCTCTCTCTCTCTCTCTCTCTCTCTATAATATATATATATATATATATATATATATATATATATATATATATATATATGTGTGTGGTGTGTGTGTGTGTGTGTGTGTGTATTTATCAAAAGAGTCTTCTTGTTTCTATGTTTGGAACGAAGGTAGGAAAGAGAAGTGTCGAGTTTTCATTGCATTCGTAATGATAACGATGTCAGAGTAGGGAGTCATAAGAATTACATGGAAAAGGAAATGAACTAAATTCAAAACAATTTGAGCAGAAGGCAATTATGTTGAATAATGCATAGTTAAGAAGTTGAAAATTGGAATTCCAAGGAGCGATGAGCAAGTCAAAGGGGAAGGAGGAGGAGAGCCGATGTAAGTCCTATGATGTGTTGAATTTGTCTGTAGAGGAGTGAGAGATGTTGAGATAGGTGAAGTGGAAGGAAGCAGAGAAAAGTGTTGGATCAGCGGCTGTTATTATTCACCAGCATTTGCAGTAATTAACTAGTCTTTTTCTTTTAAACAAGTGTTCAATCCCTGACCAGTGCCACGCTCGATCCTGCCTCCTGCCTCCCACCAAGGTTGCTTTATACTTTTAGGATAGACTTCATGATGCGCGTGTTTCTGTTCTCATTGAAGTAACTCAGTCTTGCCTGTGCCACTTGCTTCAGCCTTTATCAATGTGTCTCGCAGAAGACCCTTCCACATCGTGTGACTGCAGCGACCCCGCAAGAAGCATTTGCTACCGACCGCCAGGAGGCGAGCCCCAATGTCACCCGAAGCCCGGGTTCAAATTCCTCAACGGATCGTATGAGGGTAAGTCTTTTCGCAAAATTGTTACTGATGAGTTCTCTCAAATAGCCATCTGAGCAAGGGAGGGATTTTCGATCAACTGGGAAATGAGAAATGAAGGCTTAGTGCCGTCACCAGGGAAGAGAAGCTTAAGGCAACCTGTCATGCTGTACGTAGTACTTTGAACAGAGCTCCGCCATTCGTCCTCTTATGTTTGTCTTCATCTTGAGCTATCCCAATTTCTAGGTAATGGTGATGTCTCAGAAATTTGCATTAACATAATAATGATAATAATAGTGTTTTATAAAGCTCAAAAATAATAACACCGTTTACTGGCCCACTGGCGTTTGGTAAAAGAAATAAGTCTAATGTGACAAAAACAGTTGAGCGAAAATGACTGTGCAGGAGGAGTCTGGCCTTTGCTCGGAACTGTGTTGTCAGAGACTGCCAGACGCCGTGGCCCGTCCGGTGGGCGAAGGGAAGAGGGGTGGCAGCCTTATCTCCGAATTCAGTGTTTAGAGAAACGAAGCAATTTGTGATTTCCTCAAAAGGAAAAGCTTATCTATTATGCAGTGAGTTAAAAGAAGACCCTGTGATGGTAAAGGCCTTTTGGCTTTACAATCGTGTGATAAACACGCTAAGTAAAAGTTTAATTTGTACCACTCTTTCATAACATAACAAAGCAGGATTTTCTCTTGGCCGGTCGTCAGCCTTAGATGTGGCGTGACACTATACTCTGTTTTTTTTTTTTTTTTTATCTGTCCATCCGCCTGTGGTGTTTGCGCATGGTAACACTGGTTCCCGGCCTTTAAATAATATCCTATTTCGAAAATTAACGGGGTAATTTGCATACAGTAAATTATTAAAACACTTTTCAGTTGCAAATGTACACCAAGATGCTCTTTTATTTACCTAAAACTTACACATAGCGTAACTAATTAAAGCCCTGGACGCAGTGTTACCATGCGAAAACACCACAGGTGAATGGACAGACGGAAAATAACAGAGTATAGTTGACATGAGTGGTATCTTCTATTGAAAGGCTTCTCGCTACCAGCTGGCGCTAAAAAGAAAGAAAAAAATCCTTTGATTTATACCACAATCTTTGATGCCCTGCTGATGAGCCTTCTGTGAAAGGGCATGAAGTGGCCAATGAGGAAGTTTAACCACACTCGAAGTTCATTCACAATTCAGTAGTGAAAGTATGAATGTGGCAATAACTGTTTTGTGTGTTTTCTCTCTCTCTCTCTCTCTCTCTGTCTCTGGTGCCTCTCCTTTGAGGAGAAACGGTTTTATATATATATATATATATATATATATATATATATATATAAAGCCATTTCTCCTTATTAAAGGAGAGGCACCAGAAAGAGAGAGAGAGAAAACACACAAAACAGATATTGCCACATTCATTCTTTCACTACAATATATATATATATATATATATATATATATATATATATATATATATGTGTGTGTGTGTGTGTGTGTATGTATGTATGTATGTATGTATGTATAA
>NC_061103.1:888234-890734 GCF_015104395.2 Macrobrachium nipponense | reverse complement strand
AGTTCTGGCAACAAAGAAGGAAAGAAATTTTTAGCGTTACATTTTCAAACCGCTGCAACTTTTTACGATGCCTTCTTGTCACGCAGTGGAGTCAGGTAAAACATGACATTGACAGTGGCCATTGACATTATGTCTGATATGATTAAAATACGAAATACCTATACAGATATAATTTATCTGTAGTAGTAGTAGTAGTAGGTGGGATATGCCTATGAAACGGCTCTGCAGCACATGACCCAAGAGCCAGATATTGTTAGTAGTAGTAATATATGCAGTTGTGCTTTGCAACGGCTCCCTTGTTTGTTTCATTCCTCCTTTGCTTGTGTTTGTTTAGGTTTATTTTCTCATTTTTCATAAATTCCATCCTATTTTCAATTTATTTCTTTCAATAGATTTGTAAATAGAAGGTTGTTAACCATCAATTCCTGTTTGTTTCCTGGATATGGCCGCTGCACGAATCTATATCATTTCCTAATGTCATTATATGCGGGGCAGTAAAGTAAGAAACGTTCTAAGTTTTCAGTTTTATTTCTTCACGGGACAAAAATTTTGTTTCTTCCGTTTTAACAGCTGCTCCTATCGTTCTAGTGTGCCTAATCTAGCCCTACTGATCAGCATTGTTTTTTCATTGTTATCATACCAGGTTTCTTTGTCATTTAGAATTTCTTTTAACTGCTTACTCTTATTTGATTCGATTTTAACTATTTTATGTTTTACAGTTTCAGGTAATTTTTTTTTTTTTTTTTTTTTTTCAGAATTCAAGTGTTCTTATTTTCATATAGGTTTATGGTTATCTCATATAGGAGCCTGTTTCCACCACTCTCAAACTTGTGCTACAAATAGGCTAATTTATTCTTCATATCCCTTGAGTGACAGGAAGGAAGAGGCCCCTGTTGATGTAGATCTTCAACCACAACCTGCTGTTGTGTAGCATGGTGCCTTCAGAGTTGTCCTGCCCAGTTGGTTATCTCTCTCTCTCTCTCTCTCTCTCTCTCTCTCTCTCTCTCTCTCTCTCTCTCTCTCTCTCTCTCTCTCAGTTCATTTATATCTTTCTTGTAGAGTTTCATTACTTCGACGTCATACATGAAGGATGGCATCGCTAATCCCTTCCAATACAACTTCCTATCTTCACCTTGCTACAGATTTTACGAATGACTGCATTGGCCATGTTTGCCAAAAGGTCTTGTGGAAGAAGTTATCAGGAATTACCGTTAGAACGGCTACTCTCTCGAAGCGAAATGCTGAAAATAAAATTTGTTGAACAGAAAGATATGTATTCTTCTAACTGCGCGATATGACTGGGGCCTTCCTTTTATTTTGCCTTCTCTTTAGCAACCGCAAGCTGCTTTCATATGATCGTTCGCCTTCAGCCCTCGACAATTCCAGCATACAAACTCACACAGGGTGGACATTAAACCTCGGCCAATCGCCCTGGAAACATCTCGAACGAAAATTTCACTAACATTACACTAAATGATTGAAATCTAAAATATACATAAATGTCTATATGAAATTAACAACCGCAGTTCTAGAACATTGCACTGATTGACCGATTTTAGTCCTATCGAAATTACAACTTAGGAACTGTACTCCATCACGTTATACATACTCTGACTCTTCTCTTGCCGTATGTCCCCAGTTAAGCGCCTACTTTGGCAAAGGCAACGTGGAGGTGACCGGCGTTCAACTGCAGTCGAAGAGAAAGCCTCGTTCTACCGACACACTGGCGGATGTCTTGGTCGAGTTTTCTGTGACAACCGATCTCCCAAACAGAAGTCTAGAACTGAATGACGTCATCAAAAAGCAGTGCCTTCGCCATGCTGACCTACCTGATGGCACTTGTGTTCTTCCTGGACAGATCGTCGTCAGCGAAAACTCAATTATAGTTGAAGTTAAAGGTAATTCAAATTTACATACATAGATACTGCTTTTCCAATGGTAGATGGATATAAGAATTGTTAAAGTACGTTTATGTGGCGTTTGTCCATTGAATTCAATGCGTTCATTTGCTCGTAAGCTCACGTGTGTAAGCTGGATTGATGGCGACACGAGAAAGAAAAGAAGAACGGCTGGATTTGAGACGGCTAAGAGCACTATAGTCAAACTGAAATGTCGTGGCGGGTGACAGAGGCTTTTTATCGGACTATATCGTTCCAGTTAAGAACATTTTGGTCATTTTACTCTTAAGGAAACCGACCTACTAAACCTAAAACCTCGGCGGTAAACGCGGATTAAGCGCACAGATGGAGTGTTCGCTCCGTATCTATCCCGGATTTTGCTTTCATTTCTTCTGAACGCGACCTCGAGTAACCTTTGCGTGTGCTGAAATGGAATATGGACAATAATCAGATGGCTTGAAATTATGGCATCATTACAAGATCTATGATTATTATTTTCGAAAAAGCACACAAAGAAAGGAAACTCATTAAGGACAACAAAAATTTATTCTCTCTTTCTTTAGAAAATGAAGTACAGTAATGAAATATCTCAGGTAAAGTCA
>NC_061103.1:832010-887734 GCF_015104395.2 Macrobrachium nipponense | reverse complement strand
TCAGGTAAAGTCATAAAGAAGGAGTTAACCTCGAGGCTGAGATTTAAAAGGATAAATAGATCTTGAAAAGACTTTTTCTATGCTTTAACGATAGTCTATCAAAGAAACACAAAGGCAAGATATGGTTGACCCTTTGCAGCATACAGATCTAGAGATTTGAAAAGAAATAAATATTTATAATCTTTTAATTGCTCTACTTATCCCAGAATAAGACTGCCTCCAAACTCCTTACAAGCCAAGTTGATCTTACTGAAAGATTTTATCGGGTATTGGGGTCACGTCTTTGAAATTTCAGCTTGCATGATTAGGATTTAACTCGTCATCATACAGCCATAAAAATCGTTAGGTCATCATCTTCGTCTATATATAACAGCGTGTTGTAAGTACATTGTCACTCACTCGACTCACCCCGTAAAAAAAAAAAAAAAGAAAAAAAAAAAGGATTTGCAGGAGTGTTCTTGCTGCTTCAGAATGGAAAGAACGAGGGAAAATGGGACGAGCCTTAGACCGATGTGACGAGAGTTTACGATTGGGCACGTGAAGCTATACCAGTATTCCAGATGTATGTAAACTATTTATGATCATTTATAAGAAAAGAAAAAGAAGGAAAAAAAGTAAGAAACGAAACTGTCGGTGGAGGGATTGATCTCGCACCATACAGTACAGAACTTAATCCGGCTTTACTAATATAGGCTACCGATGAGATTTTCCCTTTGTCTACGAGGGAAAAAGACCTAAACTTTTAGATTCAAATACGTAGCATTCTGATGACACCTCTCGTCATCCGCCACGACATTTTGGTTCGTCTATAGTAGGGAGGTATAGGTATGCTGAGGCTCTCCCAATAGGTCATTAGGCCTAGTGGGTCTCTTCTCCAGATGTACACGTTTATTTAATCAGGAATCAGTTTTCATGAAATAAATGTTTATCATGGATAAATAACAGTAAAAATGAGGCATTGTTTTCTATTCAGATCCTTGTAAAGACAATCCTTGCCCAAGCACTTTTATCGACTGCATTCCGAGAAAAGACGCGTCTGGCAGACACCGATGCAGCTGCAAGAGCGGCTACGTCAGGATCAACATGCGAGGACGCTCGCCTTCTGCGAAGGTGGGTGATCGTCTGATATATATATATATATATATATATATATATATATATATATATATATATATATATATATATATATCAGAGTTTCTCTGAAAATTTCTGTTAAAGACAATCGCCTTTTGCGGCAATGACTTCTTTGATGCAGACTTTTTCATATTTCCTTACTTCTGTTTTCAATAATTCTTCAGTTCTGGATAAGTATACAGATTCCAGGTGTGTTTTCCATTTATTGCTCCGGTCCGTTCCACCGTTTCTGGCTTTCTCAAGCGAGTTGTTTAAGATTCAACCAGCCTTGTGCTAGCACGGGCTGTTGCCCCTGTAGCAGCCCTTAAAATATATACAGACATCCTCTCTACTCTATACCGGCAGGATCACGATACAGCAAGTATATCGTAGGCAGGATTGACTTTTGAAGGTGGGGGGCATTGCCATATGTCTCATTTACAATGTTTGGTTTACAAATTACAATGGGGTGGGTAGTTGTTTATCATAATATTGACGTATTGTGATATTACATTTTAAGACTGTATTAGTTCTACAATCTATTTCTACATATGAGGCGCCTCGTCCACACTCGCCACAAAAGTGAGAAATGCATTTTATCGTACATCTGGATTCCCCTTCGTTTCCTCTTTCGAATGGTGTAAGTGAATGTATATTTTGATGATGAGAATATGGTTCAATTTTGCATTATATAATCTGTACTTTTGTAAACATCAGCATTAATTTTGCTCATCAATTTTACAATCAATCATACAATCTATCAGTCAATCAAATTGTGCACAGTCTAATTTTTTTTCATATATAACATCATATATTTGGGGTCCTAAACATTCCAAAAATTCAAACCTGAAGAAAATATCATGAAAAATAAGAGTTATGGCTTTTTTAAATTTGCAAATTTAAAGGCCTTTTTTTCTCTATTTTTTAAAATGTGGTGAGTGTGCGGTTTAGCGCTGGACGCCTCATTTGTATCCCTAATAAAATGATTGATTGCTTCCTGTGTGGTGTTTTGGTGTAGTTCTAATTGGCGTTGTTGACCTTGACCTCGGATCCTTCTTCTCGTTCGAGCAGAAGGTAGAGAACGATTTGCTCCTGTTTGTGCATTCAAAATTGATTTGCTTGTGGATATAAAAACTTGCTCTGTTAGTGTTATGTCCCGATATGAATTCTAGGCCTAAGAACTATACTCTGTTTTTTTCCATCTGTCCATCCACATGTGATGGTTGTGCATGGTAACATTGCGTCCAGGGCTTTAAATAGTTACGCTATGTGTAAGTTTTAGGTAAATAAAAGGATATCTTGGTATACATTTGCAACTGAAAAGTATTTTAATAATTTACTGTATGCGACTTATACCGTTAATATTCGAAATAGGTTATTATTTAAAGCCCGGGACGCAGTGTTACCATGCGCAAACACCACAGCCGGATGGACAGATGGAAAAAAACAGAGTATAGAAGGGCCAATGTCATAAAACCATGTTTTCAGAAAAACGCATTTAAAATATTGCTTCCTTTATTAAAATTCAGGTAAGTACAGCAAACGAAAGCTTTTTTTTTTTTTTTTTTTTTTTTGGGGGGGGGGGGGGGGGGCCGTTGGTTGCTTAACTTATAACATTGGCCATTATAGCACTGAAACAGATAAATTTCTAGTTTAGTGATGGTCTTAACTACAATCGGCCATTTTTTGAACGTTGGCCCTTTTAGTTCTCAGCCCTAGAATTGCATGTGTTCTTTATTTTAATGTTGTTTATCAAGTGTGTAATGATGGTTTCTTGTCGTGTTTCTCTGTGTAGTGTTGGAAGTGGATTGTTCTCTACTTTCTGCTCGAACTAGAAGAGGTCAACAACGCTAAATGGAGCCACGCAGGAAGAAATCAATAGATTATAGAACTGGTATTGTTTCATAGTCCTAACATGTAATAACATACATATTATGTCACTATTATGTAAACAACTAACAACCCCATTGTAATTTGCAAACCAAACACTGCAAATGGAAATATGGCAACACCCCCAAGCCAATCCTGCCAGTATAAATAGAGCGGAGGATGTCTGTGTGTATTCATTCCTTCTTGCTTGAGAAAGCCAGAGACAGGGCTGAATGGAAGCGCACCAATAAATGGAAAACGTACCATGAACCTGTATACTTATTCAGAACTTCTATACCTACGATCTACTGACCTCAAGTCCATCTGAACGTGTGCTTACTCATTTTAATAAGGTCAAAAGTATCTTAGAAAATAATAAAGATTTGATTAGACAATTTGTAACCATATCTCCAACTTTACCTTACTTATACGGTCTTGTTAAAGCACATAAACCTGGTAACCCCATTAGACCAACTATCAGCTCTGTTGGGTCATGGACTTTCAAGCTTTCAAAATGGCTGGTTAATATTCTTACACCTTTAGTAGAAAGCATTTCGAATTCTAATATTAAACATAATGTAGATCTGACAGAAAAACTAAATAGCACAACTATAATTTAAAGTTTAAAATGATTAGCTTTGATGTTGTATCTCTATTTACAAAAGTACCTGTAAATGACGTGCTTGAATATCTATCTGAATTTTTAGATAATTATGATTTATCCTTGTCCACTCATAACATTTGAAAACTGGTTAAACTCTGCATTTGTGATTCGGTTTTTACTTTTGATGACAAACTTTATACACAATTTGTTTTGGCAATGGGAAATCCTCTTTCGCCTGTTTTAAGTAATTTATACATGGAATTTTCTTGAAAAAAGATTTTTACCTAATATTTTACCTTATGGTGTTCTGTGGTTTAGATATGTTGATGATATCTTTTGCATATGGTCTCTAACCGAAAATGCAAGTGCGTTTCTTTTCAAACTGAACAATTTGGTCCCTTCCATTAATTTTACTTATGAAGAACGAGATAGTTGTCTTTCATTTTTATATGTAAATGTTCACCGTACTTTAAATGGCTTTAAATACCCAGTGTAGGAAACCTACAAATGTAAATTCATACATTCATTATTATTCTAACTAGAGCAATCAAGTGAAGAAGGCTACTTTTCCCTCCATGATTTTAAGAGCCTGACGTAGTATCTGCAGCCCAGAATTTCTTCAGGAAGAGTTTGAAAATATTTGTAACATATCGGAAAAATTAAAATACCCTAAATATTTTGTTGAATGTGCTTTGCAAAAAGCACAACAAACTTTTTATTCTGTTACTACGAGAATGGCTTTTAACAACGATGATAATGTACTTGTTTTACCATATAATGATCTCTTACGGAGGATTCCAAGTTTTTGCAAGAATAGTAATATTAATGTTTTTAAATTTCCAAATACATTGAAAAACATACTAATAAGGAATTCTCCCAAAGTTTCTCAGGGCTGCATTTACGGGGTTCCTTGCCCGAACTACAGGTGTTTTATATACATACATAACTGTGTAACATATGTATCCATATATTAGGGCTTGTGCCTTGTATGATAAGGCGCCCTATGAGGTAATGTTAGACTAGCGATAATCTTACGCTAAGTCGGTTGGTATTGCACTTCCATCTTCAATGGAGTGTCTGGGGGTTTGTAGATCATTTACGAAGTCGGTATTATCTTGTTGGTTATTACGACGATGTGTTAAACTCATGGTGAGGAGGTTCTTGTAGAAAACACGAAATATAAAACTATATGTATTCTTCTGAAGTTTTACATGCTGAAGATCAGATATGATTGTACAAGTCTTCTAATAACGATAGCTTGATCGCTTCTGCCAATGATGATGGCTAATCCTATTCCTCTACATGATAAAGCTTAGGTAAAGAGGTACAGGTCTTCTAATGACGATAGCTAACTCTGTTCTGCCCGTCTACCATCTCTGTTACAAGTTATGAAGGAACAGACAGTAGTTCGAACATATGAACATACATACAAATGACATAGTTTCATACGAACACACAATCAAAATGAGACACGCTACAGATCACGTAGGCCGTTTGAATTATAGGTCGGGGTAGTTGTCTCAAGCAGGGAGCTTGGACTAATGTTTATAAACAATTGAATGACTACAGGTGACTGCATGTTATCTTAGCCTACATACTTATTGTATACGTCATCTTTAGCGTCTCTAGTCTGATCACATTCCTGCAAGCAATCTGGTTGACCTCTTTAGTTTTAGACTTTTATATATATGGACTAACATTCCATATTTTTATTATGTAAACACTTACATCAGCTCGGTCAGCTACCAAAACCAACTACTGAATATTACTCAAACTTGACTTGCATTTGACTTATAGGAGTGTGATACAGACACTATGTGAATATATATATATATATAAGTAAATAAAAATTCATGGTATACATGAATTGATTCAAGTAGTAAAATATAAAACAATGATATTGGTAAATAATAGTGATCACGTGATATATATGATACAGTTTTTTTCACTTCATCTCATTAAGATACATATGCTACAGAAAATACTAAGTACTTGATAATTGCATAGAATGAAGATTAATATGATCAAAAACATATTTAACTGATAAAAAAATTTCAATATATAATTGAATTGCAAAATATTATGTTTATGCTGATTGATTCGTTGATTTTTATACTAACTAGTTATATATCTGATTCATTAATCCTATACTAACTCATATTAACTGCAGATATTGGTAAGATAAAAGGTAACAGATTTTATTATAGGCTACCTGATTTGTTTATACATCTGTATATGGATTCATATAATTATGATTAATATATGTGCACTTTAAATAGATTCCTATTGCGTACACGCAAAGATATATTTAGATTCTGTTATTTTATGATCATTTATATAAGAGATTCCTATTGCGTACACGCAAGATAATATTTCGACTCTGTTATTTATGATCAATTATATATAGGATACATGACTTTATATATATAGGATACATGACCGAGGTTTATACTACTTCACTTTTAACTAGCGTTCGAACAACTTTTCGTCCATTACACAAGTTCCGAACACAACCACCTATGGCCCAATGAAACGGCCTATTTCACAGGGTTAAAACACAAAATTTGCCAAAATTTGCTGGGCTGGTCCAACATTCTATATTGCGCTCATACTTATTCTCTGCATCCTAAGCTTACTACACGATTACGTTCGCGATGAATAGATCATCTCAGCACGAGTCCTTCGCCAGCAAAGTAGAGTTGAATATCCTTCTTGGTCGTAATTGTCGGAAGTATGTCCCTTTCGTAGTCGATTCCGACAGCCGCCGGAGCATTCCGCATTAAAACGAGATTAACGACGAGATACGGTGTCGGTCGAGATTAACGACGAGATACGGTGTCGGTCGAAGAAGTCCATGAAATTCCATTCACATTGTAGGCGGTTGTTACTTGACTGTAGTCGTCCGCTGCGACGAACGATTTTTTGAAGTTGCGATGTGAAACTCTCGTACTGCAGGATACTGTAACCAGGTTCCATTAATCAGCCTGCAAGTGAAATTATACTTGTCACAAGGGCAAAGTAATTCAGACGACATCCAAATACAGGGAGGGGAGAGAGCCATTTAGACCAGACTTAACCCACATGAATTCGCCGATATTTGGAATTCAAAAGAGTCCGCTGTACAAACTTTTTATCCATGGCATTAACAATGAGTGAACCTATCCAGGTCTATGATGACTGTAAAAATATCCATAATTATAACAAATAAACAGATATCAATACAAATCCCAAAGAAAATTCGATATTACTGGTAGTAAATTACTAGACAAAGAAGTGGAAAACGGAGCTATTTGTAAGATTGCCAGGCAACATAAGAGTCAAAAAGAAGATTAATCATGATTCTGTATTTCTCTAGCTAACTGAAATTAAGTTGTGATAAAATCTGATCCTATGTGCCCTAACAAAAGTTTCATATTCAATTTTCTCGCGCGCATCCTCTGAGGTTAATTTTAAAAACTTTATTAATAGGTAGGAGGTGCAACGAAAAAACCCCTATGTAACTAATTTCTAAATAAACTTTGGGTTTTTCAAGAAAATGTGACATTTTCCCATGAATGTGATTTACCTGGATTGTAATAAGCTAATGTTGCAAGTAAATAATCCATATCCATATCGTGATACTTCTAAATGTCTATGAGGTTCAGAAAAAATTAATTCATTTTGATGTTATAGAAATTCTATTTCCTTATTTTGTTTATTAATTTTAAAATGATTGCAACTCCTTAGCTAAAGTTGCATTGCGCACACCGATAGACACTTGTACCTAACGTCTGCCTTGCCCATGAGAAGTTCGGGCTAAGCATTCCTTTCTCCAGTCAATCTGTTTTGCAAGCAGAGACGACACACAGATGAAGCCTGTGTAAGCAGATTATTGAGGTTAAAAGGAACAAATGCTGATACGGCAATGATGACGTCGTCACTTGGCAGGAGATTGCTCTCAGCCAGCTAAGAGTTACGTTACTTGCTGTAACAAATACGACTTTAGGATAAATTTTTGTTTTTTTAATACTCGAACCCCACATGAGAAGAATGTCTGAAAAAAACAGTACCAAAATTGAACAATATATTAGTTTCATGTTGGGAAAAACTGCATGATTATGTTTAAATTAAATATTCCTTATTGAAACTAATGAAAAAAAGGTTCCATACAAATTCTATATATATTATTAGCCCTGTTATAAGATTCATATAGGATTATTCCATAGATAAACATTTTCACTTCTAGACTTCCTGACTTTAAAATCTCTTTTATTTATTTTATTTATTTTATTTATTTATTATTATTATTTTTTTTTTTTTTTCATTGACTACGAATATAAATCACCGGGACAGACATAATATGTCAGTAGGTTTTGGATATGTGTTTGAACTTTTAGCTTATTTGTCATTACTAAAGCGTTAATTGATTTTATCGTGATTCCTTTTTTATTATAATTTGTAACCCTTCCGACTTCTTACGGAGTGTATTATATTGACTCCACTTGTATCCATATTTATCTTATTTTTTTATATTTATTTATTTATATATTTTTTTTATATATATATTTGATAAATTAATGGTTGGCTTGAATATGTGGAAAAGTGTTCTAGCGGCGTACCGTATAAGGCTACTTGCGTCATCAATTCTATAGATACAAGATATAAATGATAAAGGTATTAAAACCGCGAGAACCGCTATAATCCAGTTCGGATCCAATATCACGAGTTGTAACTCGTAAGACATTGACACTTCCTATTTAATTATCGTTATTCTACCAAACCGATTGACTCTGGTGATAAAAAATATATTATTGGTTTTTCTTAATGGAAAGGAATTCACACCACGTGTTATGGAGATTATTATTGATTTACACCACCCGAGTCAGATTATCATGTGTTGAATTCCATGTTTACTGATTTAGCACTCATAAATATTCCTAATGCACTCAATTGCGGTGTTTGTTTTTTAGTGCTATTACTTCTATATAACGTGTCAAGGAACTATTAACACTAAGAAGTGTTTATTCCGTCTGTCAGACTCGTAACTCTGTTAATAATTCTAAGTATATTCTTTCAAGGATTGATTTGGCACAGGATAGGCCCTTAAACTGACAGGTGTCTTAGTGTGTCCCTTGTTTTCATGACACGTGTTACAATCAGTTATGTGCTTTTTATATCTGTAAGCATTGTAGGCCAGTAAAAACAGTGATTTGGCTTTCTGGTGACATAGGAGGGAACCCTGGATGACGGAATGCAACCAGTTTATGACGATTGGTATGAGAGAGATTATTACTACTACCTGGTCGTTAGTCCTCTGCTGTGTTCTTCGGGTTTTTCTCGTCACAGACCTACATAGAACATTACATTTGATTACATTATTCTGATACACATACTATAAATATACTTTTGCTTTAGGGTTTCTGCTCGAAGTGTTTATTGTTTTTTGCCTTAGCACTGACCCTGTTTCCGTTTCGAAGTGTTTATTGTTTGGTGTTTATTGTTTTGCTTATCGCTGTTGACACTTGCTTTGTTCAGTTTGTAACAGTTCTGCGCTCCGACCCAGATATTCAACGCTCGCTTATCCGGACTTCTCATTAGGGAAGTTCGAACAACAGACGGTGAGTCCGTAAATACAGGATATTACGTGTACTAAAGGAATAAACAAGATATTCTAATTTTTACGGGCGCGTACAGTCGGGCTTATCCACCACTACTTTATAATAACTTACGTATTAAAAAAAAAAACGAAAACCTGCTCTGATTACTTTATACGGTCGTGTGTTTGATAGGAAAAATCCATTTTAATTCAAAAAAGATATCGGTATGTATGAACCAACATCGCTTTTCCCCACTCTACTAGAGTCGCTTATTGTATGGAATTTGCTATGCTTTGAACACTTCGGCAGTTTTTTGACTGACCTTGACCGCTTGACTAAGGTGACACAGTCACCGAGTTTGCTTGTTTGAATTCTGAACGGGCTACTGTTTTCTATTTTTTTTTGTAATTAATTAAGATCCTTCTCTTTATTACCATCGGCAACGTATTGTGTGTTTTTAGCATTATGTTGCTGGTTACGTATAAAGCAATGAATGACGAACTATTAGGAACTGAGCGATTACTAATAAGACAAGCTATCACTACTGCATTCAATATTAACTGTTTGTACTTCATTCTTTGCTAAAATTTGAAATAGTGAGGGATCCTGGTCAGCGCATTTAGCCTGATGAAAGTTTTTTTACTTACACATGTTATTCCTTGCAATCCAGCCATATTTTTAAAGTTAAGTTGAGTCCATTGAGGTTCGATATTTTATATAACTCAAAAAACTCAAGGCGAAAACTGCGAGCGGGACTTTGCAAAGGAGCATTTATTGTCATGACCCGAAATAGTGTTACCTCTAATTTATATAGATTTGTACGGGTGTTCCACTTGTTTTTTTGTGTGTTTTCTAATCACTACGGTGCTTAACGACCCTATCCATGCATCTGTATAAATACAGACGTCCACTGCGTAAACGCATATTCACTGTTTAATATGAATTTGTTACGTAAGGGATTAATAATCACCCAAAATGATAAAATTAACATAGTATATGATTATGATATTTCAGTAGAACTTCTGGAAACAGACACTCAAAGATAAAAACTCGCAGTAGCGAAATCTCAATGATGTTGATAATTTCTGTAAAAAAGTAAGATTAAGAATGTCTCGTAACTTCAGCCACCTGCAAAGGAAACACTCAAAGTTACTCCAAATGAATAAAAAATTGTACTTAGCTTGCTTTTGTGGGAAGTCACGGTGTTCCGATAACGACACACGGCCTTGGTCCTCCTTCTCTATTTAGCGGATGACCTGGTTTGGCTTCAGTTTCCCCCGTGCGCGTTGTTTCGATGATTCGAGCCCTTGAAAATCCGATGCTGCAGACGCGTTCGGTTTGTTTCTTGCAGTGCCGGAAACGCTCACTAACGATGTTTTCTTGAATGATTCTAATGAGAGAACGAGTTTCCGTTGCCGTAAAAAGGACACGTCGGTTTTGTTTCTTGAAGTTATTCACTAAACGATGATACTAAGTTGGTTGAAGAATCTGTTGCTTTCGTCGTCGTTGAAGAGTTCTTATTGTTTTCTGAAGTCGCTCACATAACGATGATACTAGGTTGCTTGAAGAATCTGCTGCTTCCGTCGTCGTTGACTTCTTATGATACATGATTTATTATTCTGGTTTTTCTTCGTAGGACGTTGTAGAGTTCGTCTGGTACGCTGGCCACCAATATTAGGGCTTGTGCCTTGTATGATAAGGCGCCCTATGAGGTAATGTTAGACTAGCGATAATCTTACGCTAAGTCGGTTGGTATGTTGCACTTCCATCTTCAATCTTTTTTTTTTTGGTTTTTATTTTCGTGTCTGGGGGTTTGTAGATCATTTACGAAGTCGGTATTATCTTGTGGTTATTACGACGATGTGTTAAACTCATGGTGAGGAGGTTCTTGTAGAAAACACGAAATATAAAACTATATGTATTCTTCTGAAGTTTTACATGCTGAAGATCAGATATGATTGTACAAGTCTTCTAATAACGATAGCTTGATCGCTTCTGCCAATGATGATGGCTAATCCTATTCCTCTACATAATAAAGCTTAGGTAAAGAGGTACAGGTCTTCTAATGACGATAGCTAACTCTGTTCTGCCCGTCTACCATCTCTGTTACAAGTTATGAAGGAACAGACAGTAGTTCGAACATATGAACATACATACAAATGACATAGTTTCATACGAACACACAATCAAAATGAGACACGCTACAGATCACGTAGGCCGTTTGAATTATAGGTCGGGGTAGTTGTCTCAAGCAGGGAGCTTGGACTAATGTTTATAAACAATTGAATGACTACAGGTGACGGCATGTTATCTTAGCCTACATACTTATTGTATACGTCATCTTTAGCGTCTCTAGTCTGATCACATTCCTGCAAGCAATCTGGTTGACCTCTTTAGTTTTAGACTTTTATATATATGGACTAACATTCCATATTTTTATTATGTAAACACTTACACATATACCCCGCGATGTTTTTTTACATTAACATATATTAAGCTATAATGCTGTTTAATATCAAATTTACTAAACCTCGTAGCTTTTATCAGGGGGATTATAATTGAAAAGTGCCTCGCTTTCTATGCAATTCGAATTGTCGCCTGGATTGGCAAACAATGATGTGCAGTGACCTTTGACCATTGAACTATCAAGAGAGGTTAAGTTGCTACCGACTCGACTGCACATTTGCCAATCGAATCCAGTTTTTTTTTCTTAAGGTAGATTTCAACCAGCCTCTGCCCTGATAAGAAGATCAGATCAGTAGGTTTATTGCACGTGGCTAGTTGTGATTTTTTTTTGTCACATACACCGTGAAGTTTTAAGATTCACAAATATTGAGCAAAAAATAGATTAATAAAAAACGTTTAAAACTTCAAGTCAAATGGGATTTTTGTTTTTTTTGTTTTTTGTTTTTGTAGACAGAAATTTCTATGCAAAATCGCCACAGGAAAAGCCAATGGCTATGTTAATTACTGAAGTATAAACGCGCTTGTGTCTAACTTCGTTCATTAAAAAGGAGTAGTGTATAATGAAAATATGCTGAGAGTTGTGACGCAGTACGAACAACAGTCTATACACTGTTTTTTTCCATCTGTCCATCCGCCTGTGGTGTTCTCGCATGGTAACACTGCGTCCCGGGCTTTAAATAGTTACGCTATATGTAAGTTTTAGGTAAATAAAAGGAGATCTGGGTGTACATTTGCAACTGAAAAGTGTTTAATAATTTACTGTATGCGAATTACACCGTTAATATTCGAAATAGGATATTATTATTATTGTTGAATGTAAGCTGAATGTAACTATCTAAAGCCCAAGACGCAGTGTTACCATACGCAAACACCACAGGCGGGTGGACAGATGGAAAAAAACCGAGTATAGTTATATTATTCGACAATTAAGTCTGCGCATTCTACTTCTAGATATTGACGAATGTCACAACACCACCATGAAGAGATGCAAAGGGGATCAGGAATGTTTGAACACACCAGGGAGCTTTGTGTGCAGGTAAGCTCACTCGGAAGGTTGCTGCAGGAGGGAGGGAGGTAGAGCTGACCTGATCAAACTATTCTTTATAATTTGTGAGTCAAAAACAAAACACCCAGAAGTGTATCTCTCATCGGCTGAATAGCAGCAAGAAGTTATCTGTAGGTAACATAAATTCGAAATGAGTTCGTTTAGGTCATGTTCGAACATTTAGTGTTTCAGAATGATAGGCTGACGCAGTGCTATCCATAGAGCCTTTTTCAAGGTTGAGCATCTATTTCGATTTCATTAATAGTTTCCAGTTGATGATAATTTTACGTTAATGGAGCTGTTGATAATGGTGACAATCCTGATCTGAACTGGTAGAGAGATTCGTTGTTAAGGCCTGTCCACACTAGGAAACATTGTTTGCAAACACTTTTCACCGCATATTTGTTTCCCGTCTAGAGTGGAAAACATATGTGTGCGTGTGTGTATGTATGTATGTATGTATACCTGTATATATGTACATATGTATCTATTTTCAAGTCAGCATGACAGGCTTCTTTTTATAAAGACTTCCTCACGATCTCTATTTCTTTTTCTTATCCCTCCTCGAGTGCATTAAAATAGCCAAGTAAATACAGAGGCTACTGCACCGAAAAGCATCCTGCCGACAACTGAGGTCTGGACTCTGGACAGGAAACATTGTTTGCAAACAGTTTGGAAACTGTTTGCAAACAATGTTTCCTAGTGTGGACAGGCCTTAAAGCTGTTGATCCCTTTCTTGTTGGAGCATCTGGGGTATTGCAGGTCGATTATCAGAGATGATTCTTTCTTTTCTACGTGAATTGGTAAGCAGACGCTGTAACAAGATTAAGATTATGCAAAACATATGAACATCCAAGGTTAATATACAATAAGTTATCAGTTCCTATTATTTGAACATAGTCTGTTATGTGTTCACATAGGATTCCATGCTGAACAGGACCATAACATCTACTAATGCTGCTCACAGTACTAATAATTCAAAACTGAACAAGTTCGCAATGGAAGGTTTTCCGCGCAGATGAGTTACGTGAGATCTCCTGGGAGACATGAACGCCTATCTCATTCTTCCTTTTGTCCGCTAACTTTGTAAATATTAATGGAGATTTATTTTACAAGTAGAAACAATTGACTCGAATGACCCGAGAGCAAAGTCATGAAAAGAGTTCTTGGCAAGTTATCAGGAAAGTAAATTACAAATATTCCCCGTCAGGAGGCGCTAGTTGTACCGAGAAGCCTGTGTGTTTCAATTGTTACTTAATTAAAGGTCTTCTAGGATTCAACCCATACGTGATAACCAGTGACATTGTATGAGTCTAAGTTCAGCTTTCTTAAACTCCCAATCTCAGTCCTGAAGCCCTAAAGGGTGAAAGTAAAGCCATTAAACTAAACAGGAAAGGTAATACGGTTGAACAAAGAAAAAATTATTAATGTAAATGTTTTCTCAGATTTAAAAAATGTATGCAATGCCCTGCCAACATCTCACGTGAAGTCATGTCTTTTTCTTCTTCTTCTTCTTTCAGAGAGCCAGCTGCGAAGCTCAGTGGGGAAAGTAAGTATCTGGAACATACGATCAACTTCTGACTTCGAAGGCTAGGATTATGAAGCATTTTTGCCTTGTCTTTTGCATTTTACCATTATTTGTATTTCCTTTCATGGACCTTTATCTCGATTTCTTTTCAGTGAGTCCATTCTACTTTGTGTCTCTCACAGATACAACCTGAGTCCTTGTGTTTTCATACTTTTTCATTTTCACAATTAGCTAAATGTCTGGTTCTCTTGCTCGTATGTTTGGCTCTGTTCGCCTCACTTCCCATTTTCTAGTATCATCATTAGTATCCCCTTGAACAGAAAAGAACTAACACACTAAGCTGCACTATTTTCAGCGGTCACAATAGTTCGTTTGTCACCACGTTTGTCACCAGCGAATCAACAGCTAGTCGAGGCCTCTCGTGGTTAGGCTCACAACCCTTACTTTTCCCAATCAGCTCTGCTTCGGCTCAGTTTAAAAAAAATAATTGTTAAGCAACAGAAAATGACTAGGAAAGACACTAACTTCATTTAGACAAATCTTCCTTTGTACACAATGCGCATTTCTTCTCAAACTATTTGATTAATATGTTTTTAAAAAATGCCCCATCCCACCTGAACTCGATTTAACTAAAATAGATAACTAATTCGGTATGCATTCAGCCAAATATTCCTGAATTTGATCCAAGGCCATTCCAAACATAGTTTATACGACGCCATCATTACGCTACTGCTTCAGCGTCTTCGTATTAGATAAGTATATTCCTCCCTTATCTTCTTTTTCTTCTTCTTCCCATTTAATCAACGTTGATGATGTTGATCTATTCTATTATTTGAATATGAAATCTCTTCCTCTTCAGGGCAGAACATTCCGCGATCCTTCCACGTCCTATGACCACAAAACTTATCCTGACATTTAGGCGAAAGTATTGATGAAAGCAGACAGATCCCGATCTTAGCTCTTTTTGCAGAACAAAAAATCCACATAGCACCTTTCACAACATCATTCTCATCCTCCTTAAAATATTTATATTTTGCTTCATGCGAATGTGCAGTAGTTCAGTCGTTATTATAATTACCAATATAATATATGACAATGATTCCTCTACAGCCGTTTTGCATATTCGGTCTATATCCATGTTTCGCTTTCCTTGACATCGAGCCGTTTTACAGTTGAGTCACTCTCAGGAAGAGGAAATCTTGCTCAAGATTTTTTCAATACAATAAACGCGACTAGACCACACCATTTCCTGACATGAGTAAACGGACTGTTCACGTGCGCTTGCATGAATATGTTTGGCATTTTAAATGTCACATTGAATGATTACTGAACAGGCAAAGATTCTCCAGGAGTCTTCCGAGAGATTTGTGTGGAACCACCACTTCTTAGAATATGAGAGCAATGTTCCCAACCTGGCCAGCGATACTAAATTCTCGAGGACGCTACGAAGATTGTTTATTCAGCGTTGCTCTTTGGCTGCGATGACTGGTAAATGAATTCGTTTCTCTTTCATTTATGCGACATATGCTGCCTGAAGAAGACCCATTCAAGGAAGAAAACGGAGCATGCCATAGGATCATGCCACAAAAACCTGATGTCGAAGAGAAGATTTGGGAAAAATTTCAGACAACACAAACGGCAGGATTCCCCAAACATTTCCACGAAAGCAAAGCACTGACTGCAACATCTACCATATCTTTGCAAAGTAGCGGTTTCGACTCTCTTCGCGTGAAAGCGAGTTTTGGATCACCTGGTGCCTGGCTGCTCTGCTCAGCGCGACAACGGCATCGCTCTCAGCTGAGAGAAAAACCAGCTCTCACCTCAGTCTACGTCATTGCCAAGAGGCAACAACAAATGTCACACTGACTGGCTTTCGCATGAATTTTTGATAATATATAGACGTCTTATTTGCGTGAAAATTAATTTTTCACTCATGATAACTCCTTTTCTTTTCTGATAAAATAGGTATTCCTATTCTCATCGAAAACTGGGGTTTACTGAATATACTCAGTAATTAATATACTTTAATAGTCCGACTCACAAAAAATCAATTTTTTTTCTAATGTGCGGAATAGCATTTCAAATTCCGAAGTGGTGCCAACATTGAAAAGGGTTAGCAACCACTGTAGCAGAACATCAATTATTTATAGAGTGTCTTTGCCAGACTGTGATCTTCTTCTTCTTCTTCCTTTGCAGGTAGTACTATGAAGGACATAGCCGTTGCCTTCGGGATTCTGTTTGCTGCGACGCTTCTCATCGCTATTGGACTGGGATATTTGTAAGTGCTTTCCACGAACTATTGACTCTCGTCAGAATAGGAACCATTCCTAGTGTAGTGAAAAACGAGTTCTTTTCTTTTCCTTTCAAATGTGAAGCCTTTTCTAAATAATTCCTGCCGAACCCTTCGCTTCAAGCTCGCTGAATTGAAACTTCATCCCCCCATTTTGCGTTTTCAAGAAAAAATTCTTACTGCTTGAGTCTCGTTCCGTTGCATTTCCCGCCCCCATTGGATCTCACTGAAGTTGTCTCGTGCGGCAAAGTAAACAAAGATTAGATGTGTTTGTCCTGCAGCGGCTTTGATTTGTGACAATGACATTTTTAGCAGCTACTGGTTTGAATCACAGCCGCTTTATTTCTTATCTCAAACCTCGCTCATTCACTCACTTTTCAGAGGGTCTCAAGTCAATGGGCTCTTTCTTAATATCTTCGTCACATAATTTCACCTTTCACGTCGTTTTAGACTGACGCATAAGATTTGGACCATTTTTGCCCTCGTTATCATACCTTTATCTGCCCTAACTTCAATTTTATGCCATTGATCCTAGTCTTTTCATTATTTTACCGGGAGTACCGTTTTCCAAGTGCTTAGAGAAGTGTTACAAAATGTGTTACAAGTAATGATATGAAAGCTGATGTCAGTGACAATTCAGCGAGAGACAATTTTATGAACAAATGAAGTCATTTCATTAACCCATCCCTTGGATCAATGAAACTCTTCATCAAATCATTTGAACTTACCTAAAAATTTTCCTTTTCGAAGCACAAGCCAAAAATAATATCACGGGAATTTAGGGACAGTCAAACTTCCTCGAGTCATTTTCATGTTATCATTGCCTGGCCGCTGTTAGGGATGAAAGAGTAAGCTTTGGCTTCCAGCTTGAAGAGTCAGGGTCTCTCGCGACTTTTTTTCTGACGGTGAGATTTGACGTCGAGTGCGGTACTTGAAGATCGCCTTCATCATACGTTATACGTTACTTCAGTTGCCTTAGTTGGTCTTTTTATTTTTTTTAGTTTTGTGTAAAAGAAAACTGTTGAGATGGCTTTGTCTCTCCGTCCGCATTTTTTCTGTCCCCAATTTTTCTGTCCGTATTTTTACTGTCCGCCCTCAGATCTTAAAAACTACTGAGGCTAAGGAGAGGACTGCGAATCATCCACCTTCCAATCATCAAACATACCAGATTGCAGCCATCTGGCCTCCTCAGTAGTTTTAAAAGTTGAAGTTAGCCCAGATCGTGCGTCTGGTAACTCTATATAGGACAGGACACCACCGGGCCGTAGCTGGAAGTTTTGTGGGTTGCGGCTCATACAGCATAATAGGCTGTTCAAGAAACTCGGTTGGGAATCTTTACTTGTTTTTTGTTGCTGCGAAAAGTACGATTTCCAGGAAATGAACCGAATTTCTGTCCGTCGTTCTGGCTGGCTTTGACATCCTCGGCCCCTCGCCCCATACCCCCCCCCCCCCCCCCCCCAACCCCCCCCCCCCCCCCATTCCCGTCGCTTGCCTGGAATCAAGCCTTGGGGTCCATCGATCATGTTAGTGTGATTCTTTTTTAAGTGTATATTTTTACTTTAACAGATGTCGTTGCGTGTAAAAAAACATTGTTTGTTGACTAAATACAAATGTAACCGTTAGTAGTGTGTTAAAACAATTTTTGATAACAATGATGTTCTAGTTCCGTTTGCTTTTATAAATACCTATGCCATATAGTACATATGCTATACACACTCTGCCACACTACACATTTATATGCATATATATATATATATATATATATATATATATATATATATATATATATATATATATATATATATATTTGTGTGTGTGTTTGTTTGTGTGGTTCGCCACCTGGTAGGAACAAAGTACCTATCAATTATATTCCGAGGCAGAGAGATTAGGATAATAAACGACATTTGTTTGTACCTTATGTTTGTGTATTTACATACATCCGATGTAGCAGGAAGGAACACGTACTTGAGAATATTCTTAATCCAAGGTAGAAAGGTAAGTGAAACAGGGACTTGGAGCAAGTACTACTTTCGTAGTATATTCTACATTTTCAAGTTCGCACTGAATATAAAAGAAGTTGTTATTTAAGATTAAGCCAGCCTTGTGTTGGCACGGGCTCTTGCTCCTGGAGGTTGGCAGGCCTTTATATACAAAAACAGAAAGAGGGGGCGGGATTGCAGTTTATTAATCTGGGCGCCATGTTCTTTAAGCAAAAAAAGAGACAAGGAAAGAGGATCAAGGTGTAATCCTGGGTGGAGATTCAAATTCCTTGTTGACGTCCCTTCGACGAAGACGGTCTCCAGTAGGCTCCTTTTGCAGTGACTTTTGACCCATCAGCAGATTATCGAGGAATTATCCCATCTGACTCTAGTACTTTTAAAAAGCTACGGAAAGACCCATTAGTTGATGTCATGAAAAGTTTTAAATCTAAAATAAAAGCTAAACTAAACGATTTCAGTTCAATAAAAGAGGAAGTGACGATCATTGGCCAATCTTTACCTTACACTTACGGTTGAATCAAGACCCATAAAAGAGGTTTCCATATTCGTCCCATTGCCAGTTCAAACGGTTCTGTTAGCTATAAACTGTCTAAATATCTAGTTAAATCATTATCACCTATCCTGCGTGCTATTTCAAATTTCCTTTTACAAAACTCTGTTGATTTCTGTGCTAGACTCTCCCATATTGAATTATCCAGTACTGACAAATGAACCAGTTTTGATGTGATATCTTTATTCACTAAAGTTTCTATTAATGACTTACTTCAATATTTATTACAACATGTGGACTTGTATAATCTAGATTACCTACTAATGTCATTATTGCTTGATATCCCTTTGTACAAACAATTGTAAATTCACTTTCAATGATAATTTTTTAAACAAATATTTGGTATGGCCATGGGTAACCCTCTTTCGCCACTCTTCTCTAATATTTACAAGGAACTTTTTAAATCTACATTTATTCCAAGAAATTTATTCTCTAAGGAATTTTGGGTTAGATATGGAGACGATTGTTTTTGTATCAAAAATGAAAATGTAAATATTCCTGATTTCCTACGGACAATTAGTAATCTCGTACCATCCATAAAATTCACAATAGAATATGAAAAAAATAATTGTATACCATTTTTGGATGTCTTAGTTATTATAAATAACACCAATTTTAGTTTTAAAGTATATAGGAAACCAATAAATAACTTGTCATATATTCATTTCAACTCTAACCATCTAAACAAATAAAGAAGTCAACATTTTCCAGTATGTATCTCAGAGCTCTTAGAATTGGTAATCATTTTTAGATGAGTTTAAAATGATTGATAAAATAGGAGATTCATTGTGTTGCCCTCCATATTTTTTGGAACGTTGTAAAAACAAAGCAAAGAAGAGACGTATTATAACCCAACCAGTGTCAACAAAGAATTTAAGAATATTCTCTATAGACCATTTCATCCTAATTTCATTACTGCTGTACCTATTTTAAAAACTATTGATATTTACTCACTATTTAAGTATAATAATATTTTGAAGAATAAACTAATTAAGAATAGCCCTCCAAACTCAGACAATGTTTTATATAGTATTCCTTGTAAAGAATGTAATAAGATTTATTTTGGGCAGACTTCTAAAGGGCAAATTTGTGCGATGTTCTCAGCACAAATATGCCATTTCAAGAGGATTAACTAATAAAGATCACTGCAAAAGGAGCCAGCTGGAGACCGTCTTCATCGAAGGGACGTCAACAAGGCATTTGAATCTCCACCCAGGATTACACAATGATCCTCTTTCCTTGTCTCTTTTGCTTAAAGAACATGGCGCCCAGATTAATATACTGTAACCCCGCCCCCCTCTATCTGCTTTTGTTTATAAAGGCCTGTCAACTTCTTTTATATTCAGTGCGAACTTGAAAATGTAGAATTTACTACGAAAGTAGTACTTGTTCCAAGTCCCTGTTTGACTCACCTTTCTACTGTGGATTTAAGGTTATACGTACATACATATATACATATATACTATGTGTGTGCATATATATATATATATATATATATATATATATATATATATATATATATATACAGTCTTGTGGATATTCTGTTTCTGTACTATAATGATGTGCGATGTGTTATTGCATATATTCCTCCTACCAACTGTGCAATGTTTCTGTCTACAGGCTCATGAAAAAGTCCCATCGGGTGCGAGAGATGGTTCCCATGACAGAGACAAACTCGGGGTTTGAGAACCACGCCTTCCACAAGTAGAATGTTCATCCAGGCACCATAACATAACTGGGGACCTGATGTATGTGCGCTGGGAGAACACTGTAAAAGTGAGTGGTGTCATAAACTATACCTTGCAACTTGGCAGCACTTTCAAGCAAACAACTCTTGCGGTCACTCTCATTGCCCAAGGGGACCATGCTACCATCTGTTACGACAGCGCCTCCAGATGTGGCTGTTTCCTGTAATAGCTAAAGGCCCTCGATGGTACTACTACCCGTTGCTGCTTGCAGACATCTTGAAGGAAACAACTTCATTGTTGACTCGTGTCAAGGAACACTCAACTCAGCATTGTAGTTTCTGACTGCCAAGGTTCCTAGAAAGCCTTTTCAAGGGTCGCGAAGAGCCCAGAATCTCGTTCAGAAATACCAAGGACCGTGGAAATGAACTCCGTTGTTCTCTGTCGCGATTGGCCTTGGAGAAGAGATTCTTCTTCTTCCTCTTCTTCGCTCACAGGTGGCAACGTTGGTCCCTGGAAAACACCTGCGCCAGTGACACCTTGAAAAGGGTTTTCTTTCATTGTGCCATAGAAGTGGGAGTGTGGAGAAGCCTTGGTCGATGTGCTTTTATACTCTTTTCTAATAACCTTTCTTCGTCGCATTATCTCTTTTGATGATCGCAAATGGTGTGTGTACCTTATCCTAATAATGTAGTACTGAGGAAAACTGAGTTGATTTCCACACTCTTTACCATTTTGTAAACGTTTTGCTGTGCGTCATTCGAAGCGTCAACAAACGTGGACCAGAGAATATATAGTATCTGGCGAAGAAACTGAAGAAAAGTCAAATGGAAAATAACCGATTCCAAAAAGTTACGAGGACATCATTGGAAGGATGTCGACTTCATCCCATCCTAGCAGAACTTTGATTATGTATACGTCGCTGTTGTAAAAACTGACCAAAAATGAAAGGACGTATTAAAGGAAACATGCATTGTGAATTATTACAATTAGAATATATCGTTTTAGGCATTAAGCGTTCCAGTTAGTGTGGGTATTGACCATTTCCTTTTTAAGTGAATGAATATCTTTCCAAGCGAGAGATGCCAAAATATTCATGATTTATTAGAAAGTTCAGACAGATCGACACTTATGAATTATGGTAGTTATCAAGTAATCTCTTTGATATTAAATGACGAGAAATGTAACCGCAAGGGTACTGTGTGAAAAATAAATTGTCAAACATGATTAGTTTTCACCAGTTGACCCATGCGGGTAGACCGATGAGAGGAAGAGAAGAAGCCTTCTTTAACATCCGATAATTATGATATTTTGTCCACTCCTGTATGACACATGCAATGACAATTATTCCAAACATTTCTAGTGCTTGGACAGATTCACAGGGCTGATATATACAGTAGATAGATGTAGTGCTTCAAACAATATGTAATTTTTTTTTTTTTTTTTACGCATGTTAAATACGGCATCGTCTATACTCTGTTTTTTCCATCTGTCCATCGGCCTGTGGTGTTTTTGTATGGTAAAACTGCGTCCCGGACTTTAGACAGTTACATTCAGCTTACATTCAACGATTATAATATCCTATTTCGAATATTAACGGTGTAATTCGCATACAGTAAATTATTAAAACACTCTTCAGTTGCAAATGTACACCCAGATACCCTTTTATTTACCTAAAACTTACACATAGCGTAACTATCTAAAGCCCGGGACGCAGTGTTACCATACAAAAACACCACAGGCGGATGGACAGATGAAAAAAAACAGAGTATAGTAAACTCTGTTCTACAAACGTGTTCATTTTTACTAAGATTTGTGTTAGGAATGCAGTTTTGATCTTTTCCAGTAGTAGTAGTAAGGGATGGAGGGGGAGGGGGAGTTGGCGCTGTAGTAGTAGTAGTAGAAAGGCCGAGGCATGTAGAGAAAGAGAGAGAGGGGGGGAGATGATTATATGTACGTGAGTGTGTGCTCTGTATAAGTTCTTGTCTGAGGAGTGAAGCAGTGTGGCCAGACTTCGGCCTATTCAGCGTCGGGTGAAGTGGTTGAATCACCTTTTAGAAACAGTTTGTTTCTTTCTTAGAATTGCGTTGCATGATTATATACTATATTTTCAATTTCAGACGACTACTAGGAAAACTTCATTCATGTACTAGAAAAAGTTAGTATTAGATTGTCTTTTCACGTTTGTTTATATTTTGGATATTATATCAGCTTTGAGGTGCTTTCATTGATGATAAATATTATTAAGCATCGTTCTTCAGCATTTTCCTCCAGGCAAAGGCACGACGGTGTGGATGGACCGAGTAACCCATCCATTGAAACAAGAGCATACTGATAAGAAAATGGGACAAAATACAGGATGCAACTATTATTATTTTATTCAATCGCACTTCAAAAGGGATTTAAATACCATTAAAATTAGTGGATCACATCTTCACATTTGTGAGAATGAAAAGTTTCAAGTAATGGATAAGTGTTACCGGTGATGAATGCAGACCGCCATGACAGAACTCGAAAGGATGCAAAACAGCATAGATGATAATCACTTTGCCAATGGATGTGATTGTCTGTTCTATAGATACTATATTTATACATTTAATAGATTGCCTAATAGGCATAAGAGTAAACTGCCAAGTGTATTATGTATGACTGTTATCAAATGAAGTTAAATGACAGATGACTACTTAATACGCCTATATTCACTTCAGTGTTGACAACTTGACAACTGTGCTCTCTCTCTCTCTCTCTCTCTCTCTCTCTCTCTCTCTCGCCAGATAAACCTGATAAGTTATTTTATATATGCCAAATGATGAAAAGGAGAAGAACAAAAATCATATTCGCAATACGAAGAAGGGTAGTGTGGTAACGGTAAATAAATTTCAGTAGAGTAGAGTTTACTTGAGGATGTAACATGTAAAAAGAACATATATCTGCATTTCAATTGTTTTACCTAACCCCCAAATTAGCGTTTCATTATGTTAGTACTATCTATATAATTGGTAGGAGACCCTCTTTTGAACAGGTACCGTTGAAAGATATTGCTGCATCAGCCGAGCTGATTCTGTAGAGAGTTTTCTCTATTTTTCTCATGAAAGCTTTCTCTTGGTTACCACAGCTGGCGAGTTACACGCCAATATTAGTCATCGTTGGGTTTGAATAATAAAAAGAATGATTAAAGTCATTCTAGTGCAGTTAAATATGGAGAGTAATATCAATAGTTTTACATGTAATTTTAAACGATTACGCTGACGTTTGTCTCGGTTTCGACCGAGATGATCACAGTGAGGGATCAGAGTAAAATGACGGTACTTGCGGAATCAACTCCATATAGTGTGGTATGGAAGCAGGGATCGGCCGCCTGCCGAATTTTCATTGATTGTTGGTCTTGTTCTTGTGCCCTATTGCCTGGAGAGATTTGCATTCAAGCTGTTGCAACCGTTCGGACCTTCGAGGTGAGGGGCTGACGCTGCGAGGCGGGGCCGTGACGTGACGGGACGTCATTGCGGCTAGAATTTTGATGGCTGGTGCTTTGCCCTCCAGGGTGACGTCACTGCGGCCTGAATTTTCATTGGCTGCGGGGCCGCTCGTCTCATCTGGTATTCCTGCAAGGGACCCCCTGAAATAGACGAACCGAACATAGTCTACCAATTCATTTGCCCCCCATCTGTGGATGTCCCGGCTTTTATATTGGTATGACTACGATGAGATCGTTAAAAAGGATCTCGTGCCACCCACAGGAGGGAGCTATTAGTAACTATACCAGGACAGCACACCATCAAGCCACCTCCCGTGACGGTATCATCCAAAACACCAGGATAATCGGGAGGAGGCCGACCAACAATGCCTCCCCTGTTAGAGGCCCTCCTTATCCATAAAGGGAGGCCTTCATTGAATAGTACTCAGGAGGTACTCTTCCTCCCCACAAATTTAGACAAATACCGTAGGACACAACGATAATGCCAACCCGAACAACAACACAAATGCAGGAATATCAGATAAGATTAACGGCCCTGCAGCCAATGAAAATCCAGGCAGCAATGACGTCCCGTCACGTCACAGCCCAGCCTCGCAGCGTCACCCCCTTACCTCGAAGGTCCGCACGGTTGCAACAGCGAGGCCGCCAGCGTAGAGGAAATGGCTTGAATGCAAATCCCTCCAGGCAATAGGGCACAAGAACCAGATCAACAACCAATGATAATTCTGCAGGTGGCCGACCCCTGCTGACCTACCACTCTATATGGAGTAGATCCCGCGAGTACCGTCATCTTACTCGGATCCTTCACTGTGATCATACTTGGTCGAAACCGAGAGAAACGTCTGCGTAATCGTTTTTGACATTAAGCAAAACGGCATAGTTTAAAATGACATGTAAATCTCTATGGACCTTACTCTCCATATTTAACTACACTTTAATGACTTTAATCATAATTTTTACCATTCAAACCCAATGATGACTAATATTGGCACGTAACTCGCCAGCTGTGGTAACCAAGAGAAAGTTTTTTATGACAAAGATAGAGAAAACTCTCTACAGAATCAGCTCGGCTGATGCAGCAATATCTTTTAACAGTACCTGTTATATATATAATTATACATTGTTTGAAGGACTACATTTATCTACTGTATATATCAACCCTGTGAATCTATCCAAGCACTAGAAATGTGTGGAATAATTATCATTGCATGTCATACATGAGCGGACAAAATATCGTAAGTATCGTATGTTAAACCAAGCTTTTCCTCTTGACTCTACCCAATTCAACTGGAAAGAGCAAAGAACGGCCACTCCAAGTTCACCCTGGTGGTGGCGAGACGAGCGCCATCTATGTACCGTTAAAATTATGACAAGAGTGTCGACGGACTTTTGAACTTGACTGTACATAAAAGGATTGTCAGGCTTCTCTATTTTTTCTTGTAAGTGAGAGGTCAGTTCTTGCCATTTTGGACATAAACTAAATAGATTTTTATAGATGAGGTTCTTTGTGTTAACGAAGGGTATCATTATTAAACAAAGTAGGACACTGCATTCAAGGGTAGGCTGAGTGAGGATTAAGCCATTGAACTGTTATTATCACGTTAAGGGAAGGTGCAGGGGCGAGGCGATTATTCCTAAGGTACGTAACAGGTGGGACACAATGCTCTAGATCAGGTTAGGTTAGGTTAGGTTAGGTTACGTTGGGTTTGGTTAGGATGAATGTATTCTTATTTGTGTTTTCCACATTTTCATGAGACGCGCCACTTCAAATGCTTATTTTCCTCCCACTGCTTCTCATGTCATTTTTGTTGTGTTCCTTCATTGGTGTTGATAACATTCCAATTATTATCTATGTTTTGTTTTTACCCAAGAGCTCGGTCTCCAATGTTGCCCATATTGTCAGTGGCATGTGGAGAAGGGAAACACGAAGGAGGACAGTTTTGTCTGACAGTGATGGTGAAAAGCACACAAACCGCACAGCTAATGATATATTTGTAGAGAAGGTCATTTATCATACCATCACCGGAGGAAGTCATAAAAAATTATTTAAATACATGTGGGGCAAAATGATTTTTTTTTTTTTTTTTACAATAGTCCGTAGTTCTTTTGTTCTACACAATTTAGTAACTTTCTGCTGAAGAGGAGACTTGTGGCTTCCTTCACTTTTAGATATAATTTTTTTTCCTGTTTTTTTATTTTTGTATTTTCACTTAAAATGTGAACTATATAAGGTCAATCGATTGCCTGACCCTTATATAGGCCCCAGACTTCCTTCCTGAGTCTCGCAAAGACTGAACGCAAAGCTTCCTCTGACGAGTCAGTCTGGGGAGGCAGTTCCACTCTACTCGCATTGAGCGTTTGCGTCATCGACTGCACTTTACTTTCTAATTTGCATATTGTGAGTTCCCTAAATGTCACTTTCTTCTAGGAGTCAAGGAAAGCTTCGGTGACTAAATGGAGGTATGGAAGCTGTCCAAAGATTCCCAAAAAAAGCCACGAAACTTCACGGTCGCGTTTCTAGATTAATTTGAGTAGTCCTTTTTTTTTAATGTTGCGTTGAGTATTCTCATTAAACTCTCCAGTACTAACAAAATGCCTCCGTGCTATCACACCTATAGTTTTCAACTTCCTATTCAATAGAACAAAATAATTTCCGCATCCTTTATAAGACATTTTCTGTGATGATTGCGCACTCAGTCTGGTTTGATGTAGAGAATAACTCATAAGTCAAGATCGCACAGCCAGATTCCGAAATCGATCGATTTGCAGACGGGAATTGTCATCGATTTCCTTTCATTGACGAGAGAGAGAGACATCCCCTTACTTCGGATCGAGATCAATATGCTTGTTTTTGCTCGTGCTAATATCTGCCTGGGATGAGAATCGGTATCTTTCAGAAGACAGCCCTTGATGACAGCTCAGTCAGTCGAGTGTTGCATGTGATTGGCGCTCTATGCGAAAGGCTGCTCCCAGCGACCTTGACCTAGAAGACTTATCTAAACACTGGCCTTCGGAGAAATAAATCAGAGACTCTCGGTCGTCGTCTTTGTCTATTTTCAGATTTTCAACTGGAGAAGACTCATGAGTGTTTGCCTAAACTAATATGTAATATTTTCAAGTTGATCTGACACCCTTCCTCTGTGTAGATAGTCCTTTGTGAAATATATGAGTATTTATGACTTCAAATGTATCGTGTAGACTATACACAAACACACGTGTGTATATATATATATATATATATATATATATATATATATATATATATATATATATATATATATATATATATATATATATATCTTTATAATTCATAAGGGTAGAAGTGTGTGGTGCCCGCTGACTCATTGTTATGTGTGAGACAACATTAATTAGAGAAAATGGCAAGGAAAGTGTATAGAAGAATTTTCGATATTAGGTTATCTAATTTATTACAAGTGTTTCTGTACATACAAGTTAACTTGCGCATTTCGCTGTGTCTCTCGCTCCACGAGAATTCTTCCTCATATGAATGAATGACAGAGGACATTTTGATTAAGGTCGATTTTTATGAGAGGCGAATTTATTCTTTTTGTTTTTCTATCGTTAGCTATGACAGAATGTTTTTATAGTCTCTGGGAAATGTGAAACAAATTTAGTTATTAAATCTCTGCTCCTTTTGAGGAATAGTGTGTCACTCTTGCTCTGACAGCAGCCTCAAAGACATGAAAGGGACCAGAGTCTGGTGTTGGTCACTGGAAGAGGATTCTTATGCCCGCGCTCATCACAACTCTTCAATTTTAACGTCTTTCTGAGACTTGCTATACTGTAGGTCAACCAAGATACAGGCAGTCCCTGGGCTACGTCAGTTTCGGGTTCCGTCGTTCCAGACTTATGGCCCTTACCTCAGGTGCTGTTAACCAGAATCTTTCAGCGCCTTAAGTGGATCTACGGCGACGTTACCTGCTTTACGGCGCTGTGACCCGAACTTACAGGGCTGTAAGTGCTATTTATTTCCATTGTAATTATAATGATTCGGGTTAAGGTGATTTTTGGCTTACAGCACCCTGCCAGGAATGGAACCCACTGTAACCCGTGGACTGCCTGCAAGGCAAATTGTATGAAAAAATATTGGTATAATAAACGTATTTATGCTTTTAATGCATGCCCAGTTTTTTTTAACCTAACTGTTTTTATTTTACACTTGACAATAACTTGCAACGTTTTCATTGTTGCATAATGATCTCCCAAAATCAGCAGGTACAATTAGAAATCCGCAGTTTTTCAGCGAGACATTTGTTCTGGTGGTCCTATAAAACCGCCACCTTTAACGGATAGATTAATCAGTTCAGTCGCTTCCATAGGAGTTAGACAGCTTCCCAAACCTCCTCAAGCTCTTTTTTTTCTTTTCCTGTTAAGCTGAAACTACTGTAATAATATGACTTGTATATGTCAACTGTTCTGTTTTACATTCGGAGGCTACAATTCATCTTAAAACAATTAATAATGACTAGAAGTATCAACTCTAGCCTTCGCCTAAGATAATGAGAGTATACAGTTCCCGTCATGTATTTCAGTACACTTCGCGGTGAGCTAAAGATGAGGCAACTCTATGAAACAGCACCGAATGGAATGGAATGGAATCTAGAGTTTAGGCCAAAGGCCAAACACTGGGGCCTATGAGGTCATTCAGTGCTGGAAATGAAACTGAAAGGTGTAACAGGAGGACAATTTGGCAATTGCACTATGAAATAATTGTTAGGAGAGGGTGGAAAGTAAGATGGAAGAAAGACAATATGGAACGGTGGTAGAGTCAAAGGAATGAGAGGTGTTGCAGCTAGGGAGTAATGATAAATGAACAACTTTTCCGTGCATAACGTATAATGCACTAAAGTTTTAAACTTTTTTCATAGCTAAAGTAGTAAAACCTTTCTATCTTTTTTTTTTTTTTTTTTGCTTCTCTCTTTCTCTCTCTCTGCATAACTTTTTTGGAACTTTTTCCTTTGCTCGGTTGACCATAGGAGGACAGATACATAGAGACCACGCAACCGACCCTCTCGTGTACTGGATGTGAAGCAAGAATCGTTGGAACTAGTGGGCGGTTCTTGTCCAGCACTGTTATCCACTCATGACTCAAAACATTAATGACGCCCCTTAGTTTGGAATGGGGATTCGTCTCCCTGTGCCGTTGTGTTGTATATTATTCTGTTACGGCGTATTTTTGGCTTATGTGAACTTAGGTTGGCATTAATGAGTAAATGAGCTAGACACTGATAGGAAAAAAATAATGCTTTGAATGGTTTTATAACATCATTAAACATCCGATGAATGTCGTTCGTCAACAGACGAGGAGCTGAGTTGAGTAGAGTCACTGACTATTTCCCAAAGCTATTAGCTTGTTGTTATTCGAAGAATATGTTTTAGGAATATAATTATAAAAAATGCACGCTTTCATTTTAACCTTTACCTTGTCTCTCTATCTTTTAAACAATCTGAGAAAACGGTAGTTGGTACCTATGAGTCAGCAGTTATGATATACTGATTAAAGCTTTAACATATTCAGCAACCTAAGACATCAATGTTAATGAGAAAATATGACACAAATTATCCATGATAACACTCATATATGCATTATATATTTATTATAATATATTGGGTTATTCTTACTTCTGAACGAAATCTGGTTTCTGGTCACGGTGACGCAGACAAGTTATGGCGCGAACGGCAAGATGTCAGCAATCGTTCAATATGAATACGAATTTGAAATTCATATGAAAGTTCCATGAACTTTCCAGTGTTTGCCGTTGTAATTAGAAAGAGTGCAGTAATTTACATTATGTATAATTTCTTAATATTATTTGGTGAACATTCAAATATTGACCTCAATTATTGGAAGATAACATAAGAAAATAATAGCAATGACCGTCAGGATCGTCATAAATAGTATTCCAGCGCATTAACTATATTTTCTTCCTATTATGTTCAAAAGATTTAAAAAATACAGTAATCGATTTAGAGTAAAATATACTTGAATCGTTGCAAATTAAGAGAGGTGAATACAGTTACTTTTGTAGTGAATCACGTAAGAAAATTCATTTTGGGTACATAAGCCGTTGACTACTCCTCCCTCGTTGCTGATTGGTACGACTTGCTTCGACCACGACCAAATACGCAAGTCTCTCTTGTTACCATTGAATCAGTTTCTTTGGGTGTGCCATCGTCATATTGATAATGGTCTCTTTTTCATATCAAATTGAGGGAAGTAATCCATTTATGATAAGACAATGGATTGATTATGAAATACCGTTTGCGATAATGTAGTCGCCGCGTTCATTACGACAGGAATATATTAAGCGTTTGATACCACATGGCATAGAAATTTAATTGCTTCCCTGACAAAAGAACATCTCTTAACACTTCATTTGATACTAAATGTTTAGTAAATTCAAAGTTTCTCTTAAACTAGCTAAATGTTTTTCAAAAGAATTTGAAATCACCTTTACATCATCTAAGAACGCACAGAGGCTAAATTCTTATTGACTGGAATCCCTGACAGCGATATACCAATACGCATCTTTTAAATCTAAATTAGTGTCATATTTAGCATCAGAAACAGAATCCACCTTAGGGAGATGATACACATCATCCTTCGTTACCTTATTCAGAGCACGAAAATCGATACAAGACCTTTGCTACCTCTTGGCTTTGACACAAGAACCACAGGGCTCTGCCGAGATGCAGAACTGCGTTCAATAACACCCATTTTCAGCATTTCTCCTGTCATCTTAAGAATAAACTTATTTTTCAGGTGGTCTGTAAATCTTACTTTTCATTGGTTTAGTGTCTCCTGTATCAATACAGTGGACAATATCAGGCAGAAGACCAATAGGGTTATCACTAACAATAAAAAGTTATCATATTTACAGGGAAGTGATCTTATTTTACCCCTTTTGCCCTTATCCAAATAACTCAATCCAGGCCTTATTTTTATGAGCCTTCTCAATGCATGTTTCCACTGCGACTATAACCAATTTCTTCTTGATGTAGTGACATACCATTCGTTATGCTAAAAATATTATTAGTAATTAGCTGGACAAAATCGCACACTTCCAACGTGTCACAGTAGTATTACATTAAAGACACAAAAAAGTGACGCTGACCTACTTCTGCAGTGAGAAGGTACAGAAATGGATCAGTGGCACAATCATCTTCCACGACGTATGTTTTGACGACATGCACATCAGGCTGTATAATAACCATTACTCTTGAACCCTCATCATAGACTGGAATCTAGGTGTGCCCTTTACCACTTTTATCTTTTAACACGTTGAGTAGCACAGGTTGTAGAATTTGTTTTTCAAGAACAGGTTGACGAATAATATAACCAGAAACACTATCAGGAATTCTAGCCTTCACATTACCAACATTGCCTGGTTGGATTGCAATTGACTTCATGCATTGAATTTAGAGATTTTACCAATATTGGATAACAAATAATTAGTACTTTCTGATACATATCTAACCAATGATAACAGACATCTCTCTCTCTCTCTCTAACACTAAATACGCTACATCTATTGTATGGAAATTAAACTGTTTGCAAAGATAATTAATTCTGCAAATCCAACATAAGTCAGGTTAAATGAATAATATGCATGATAACAGAAAGTTCCTGGACCACTTCCCCAAACCAACTAAACAGCTATAACTAAAATAATAAAGCGTGTGACTAATTCCCATCTCCTCCCCCGAAGCACTATTCAGCCTTCACTGTAGGATAAGGTCTTAGTCCCCAGCTCATTTAAGTGACTATACCATACAGTGGCGGTGTCCACTTGAAGGTGTGTCCACATATGACACACGTGGCTATGCACTTATACTCTGATTTTTCCATCTGTCCATCCGCCTGAGGTGTTTTCGCATGGTAACACTGCGCCTTGGGCTTTAAATAGTTACGCCATGTGTAAGTTTTATGTAAATAAATAGATATCTGGGTGTACAATTGCAACTGAAAAGTGTTTTAATAATTTACTGTATGCGAATTACACTGCTAATATTCGAAATACGATATTATTTAAAGCCCGGAACGCAGTGTTACCATGCGCAAACACCACAGGCAGATGGACAGATGGAAAAAAACAGAGTATAGTGTGTGACACTCCACGCCATGAAATAAATGATAAAGAAATGTTGAAAGAAGTGACAGGCCACTTAAATGTTAATTACTGTTCACCTCAACACTCACCTGTTCATCAGGTGAGCCGAGCTTGGCCCCAGAGAGCCCTCTCACTTTGGCTGCACCAAAACGAATGCATGGCATCCTACAGTACAGAGGCGCCTGGGGCTCCCCTCAAAAATCATTCCTCCTTAAATAACGCACAAATCCCTTCACAACACACCCATGTTTGGGTTCTAACCAGACAAAGCTTCTAGAACATTCTACCTGCATAGTCGTGTACCAAAACACTACATTCTCACGTAGTCAGACACACTTACGTACCATTAAATAATCACTTGATAAATAATTATTAGGAACAATAAACAAGAGTATGAGTGATTTTATAAGATGGGGAGATTTGTATATCGACTGTAACTGCTCCAAACGTCTGTATCTCTGGGTTTTTCCATGCTTATAGCACAACTCTGAGCTATTGTTCGGCGTGATCCAGTATCAGTTACAGGACTTGGCAAAACATTGTCAACTTTACAAGGAAAGACTGGAAATTCTTGTCAAACGTTCTTACTTATTAAGTTTGAATCAAAGTCTCTGCAAAAATTTTGAGATTTCTCTCTTATAAACTGATATTCTGGACAGGACTTCATCTCATAATCTTCCTTCGTACACGTCCAGCAAGTCCAAGAGCAAACAACATCAAAATTAACAAAACAAACAACAAATCAATAACACTACTCAACTGACTTTCAATTCCTTCAAGACTTAATAGACTGCTGCCGACACCACTTATCATCACCGATTCTGACCAAAGACTGGCTCCAAAACACAGAACTCCAACAACTAACAGCACCAGCAGACAACCCATAACTCGCCAACAGTCTATTCAGTCGTTAACTATCCATACAGCAATTACACTCTCTCTCTCTCTCACACACACACACACACAGACGTAGTCAAATGGAACTCCATAACTTCTCCATACCGGGACCAAGGCACTGAGGGTTTGGTGTATAGGAAGGTGAGGATCCCGGGACCAAGACACTGATGGTATGGTGTATAGGAAGGTGAGGATCCCGGGACCATGAGGGTATGGTGTAAAGGAAGGTGAGGATCCCGGGACCAAGGCACCGAGGGTATAGGACGGCGAGGCTCCCGGGACAGTTGTCTCTGTGGGTAACAGTACTGCTCCTCCCTAAGATGGGCCTCCCTGGTGAGATGGGCCTCATCCTGGATGAAATTTATGCTGTTCGTTATATGGCGAAGAAAGCAAACCTACCTACGACTTCTGAGCTGGACAATGGATGACTGATGGAAACTCACCTCAAATAAATAAAGATGGTATTAATACATCAATACCTACAGAAGGCAAAGAAGAGCCAGATACAGGCAAGACCCGACCTTGACTCCCTCTGTGGAAGTGGAAGTTGGGCAAAAGAACGGACAAAAATATCTGATTTAAAATGAGAAAATTACTTCACGAGTTGACACCCAACTTCTGGAATGTCATTCAGACAAAGAAAAGACCAGATGTCGTTGATAGAAACCACAACAAAATATCAAACACTGACAATATAAAGGTGCAAATGAAAAAATGTGACAGTAGGTCCTTCCTGATAATAATGAAGAACCAATTGAAAAGAATATTTTTCTGGATTCTTCTAAAGAGAGGTACAACAACGAGCAAGAATGGGAAACATAGTACAACATAACCAGTAGAGAAAGTAATTGGAAAACATTGAGAATATCAAAAATAACATTTGAAGGGCGAGAATTACCCTTAAAAATTAAAATCACGGGCCAAAACAGAGAACTGAGATCGTACGTTCCGAAACCACTACAATGCCAAAATTGTAGTATGGACATACAAGGAAAATTTGCCGGAATACATCAGTGCGTATTGTGGATCTAATGAACATGCCACAGTGTGTGCGGTGAGCCAGAATACGTGAACTGTGGGAAAAATCACCATGCAGTGTTTAAGGATCTCTTGTATATAGTACAACACAAAAATAAATGGCTGTAGAAGAAAACAGGAATGCCTATCATCAAAGAAGCCAATTAGAATGGAAAGTTAGAGAAACGGATGACCCGCCAGACAACATACTTTTTCTACTATAATAAGAGTAAATAATGAAACAAAAAAGGAAATAGATAATTGTAACAAAACCCGGGTAGATAATTTCCAAGGAATAGCAACTACATTGCAGGGAGAAACTAAATTAGTAAAGAACCAAGAAATTAATGCAAATGCTTTTTTGGATATTTTTTCGAAATCATTTGGAATATTGAGGAAAATGGAAGCGCGTGAAGATAATACGTTTCATGAAGAAATATGAGAAGAAAGTTGTCCTGAACCGAATGCTAAAGGTCAAAAGAGAACTCCAGCCAAGACCGGAAAACCAGCTGTTATTAGAGAGATCAGTTAAACTAAAGACCTAAAGAAAGAACATTCACCAAAAAAAATGATAGGAATATGCCTTTGTCTCCTAAAACAATCATAAAACTTATGGAAGCAGCTATATACCAAACACGTCGAAGAAATGGCAAGGGAAGAAACCATAGACAAGGTTGATTACGTGAAAGAAGAAGAGATTCCTCCACCATTAATGGATGCAACAAGAATAAACGAAAAAAAGAATGGTATATGAAAACACCAGGATAATTAATGTTTCATTGGATTGTGCAACAAAAACAGAAGCATAACAAAAGACCGTTGAACAAACATTACACTAGTGGCTCTCAACCTTTTTATCGACACGACCCCTATAAGAGGTGGACCTTCCCTCCATGCACAACCCCCCTTGCATCTATAAGTACAATTCTCTCCAGCATTTGAAGGGAATGAGTTCCTCGTTGGACGAGTGGGTTACGTGCTCGCCTCCGATTCGGGAGACGCGAGTTCAATTCCCTGCTCTCCCAACGTGGAACCAGAGAAATTAATTTCTCGATATGAGGTCGTTCAGATGCTACAATAAGCTGTAGGTCCCGTTGCTAGGTAACCAATTGGTCTGGTTAAACTAGGATATGCTTAATTTAAAGGAAAATGATCAAAAGAGGCAGAGAAGGGATGTTTTTATTCTTTTGGAAATTAATGCGCCAGATACTTGACACTCTTCTTAGCTACTAGATCTTGAATGAATGGTGGACTTTAATGCCAGAGAGTGCTCGGCGTAAGTCCACTTCAACATTCAGCCTGTTTGTATACTTGGTCTTGAGAGCAGCAAGCGTGGAAAATTCAGCTTCCCATAAGAGACGTGGATCCGAACATACTTTGGATCTGAATGAGTCCAACTAGAGTAGTGGACTATGAAGAAAAAGAAAGAAAAAAAAAAACGTTACAAGGCGAAACTTTTGCATTTTTACATAAACTTCTGAATATCAGTTCCTCACACTTGTTAAGAGAATCGCCGGTTGGTTAAGAGAGGTTGATTAAATAATATACATCTCCGATTTTTATATATATATTTTCCGAGGTTTTCTTACAAAAGATTGAATGATCTACATTCTTTGACCTACGCTGTGAATCTGATTATGGGCGACAAACACGCCTTACATTCTCGTTCACGAACGCACAAACTAACTAATTAACAAAACTACATGAATTTGATTCGAGACTTCTCGGACAATAATAATATCAAATTATGTCTTGAAAATTACTAGTCACGTCGGACTTAATAGAAGCGTTAACTTCTATTTCATAAGGATAATAGGAATATTAAATTAATGTAGAATCTAATGATCACTTTCGCCTGATACGTATGAAATTGTAATATACGTCAACTGACAACAGACTGTGACCTCGATCAGGTTGTTTAGTGTCTTGCCTGCTGACCTAATGACGACCCCCCCCCCCCACCCCCACCCCCAGGTTGAGAATCACTGCACTATACGAAGTTTTATCAAACACAGAAATAAAGAAACTACCAGTTTAGACGCTAGACCTGTTATACAGTAACAAATAATGTCGTAAATACAATTTGAGAAAAAGTGCAGGTTGATAATTCACAAAAAGAACCTGACACTTGAACACACTAACACAATATTTTCAATAATTATAATATAATATTTTCAATAATTATAATATTTTCAATAATTATATTATACAACGGAACATAAAGTAAAATTAATGGTCTGCAGATCAGATTACATTTGAGAGCAATGCAACGATTACTAAAAGAATATGAGCTAATGATATCATACTTACATATCAACAAAACAATACCAACAATAGATAAATACAACTTATTTTCTACATCTAGAGAGGAAGAAGGAAATTTAGGTACAGCCTATATGTACGTACATAACAAAATAGTTAATGACAAAGTACCTGTAAACATTACTAACTTGCAAATATTAGTATTAAAATCCAAATATGAACGACAATTATGTAACTCATTATCTATACAACCAACCTAAAAATAATTACAACATTGATAAACTTAAAGATTTACTTAACAATGCCAAGGAACCTATACACTGATAGAAGGTGATCTTAATTCTCACAACCCGATATGGGACGGTAATTGTACGTACAAACTCATATAGAGCAGAAAGCAAAGTAGATTTCGTGGATTCAAATGACATGTGCTGTATAAATGACGAAGTCAACACATATTCAAAAACACAAGGAACATTTTCCTAAGTAGACTTAACTCTGAGTACAACAAGCATAGTAGACAGACTGGACTGGAACACAGTTGATGACTTTGCACACCAGTGATCAATTGCCAATATTAATTTCCTTGTTACTAAGCGCTCCTGCAAAATATGTCCCTCACTATAGTATTTATAAAGCAGATTGGGAGCGACATGAAATGCGCACTAGGAATATCCGACCATTTGAAGATTTAACACACCATAATGAAAATAATAAATGTCATGTTGATTTAAAAAAAAAAGCTGCTGATAAAGCAATACCAAAATCAAAATCTCATCCAACAAAACACAAAGTTCATAGTTGTTCTGATACGCTACAGAATTAATAAATATAAAACACTCAATAATTTTAATAAAAAAATTCAATAAAACAAATAAAACATTGCCGATATTAGAAGGTACTTTACAAAAAATTGCTATACTATTGATAGAAATTGATGCATTAAAACCTCTATACTACAACAAAATATCTGCAGCAGTTAAAAAGACAGTAATTCCAAGAAGAATCATTTCACGGAGGAAGTATGTATCAGATCTCTCTAGTAATACTCCCATACAAAAAAATATGGGTAAAATTCAGGAAATTAAATGGTACCCCTATTAAACCACCTAGACATGCCATATTAAAAGATGGAAAACGAATACTTGATCCAAGAGAAATAAGTAATATAATAAGAGAAAATTTAGCAAATGTAAGTGATGATAAAGATGAAATGAACACTTCTGAACAAAAAAATAAAATAATATAGAATTAATAGCAATAAATTCTGAAACCATAGAAGATATATATCAAAATAGAGAATCTAATATGGAAGAGTTGGAATATGTTCTGTGGAGCAGCCACATGTCTGCTCCTGGAGGTGACAGTATTCGTTTTGAGGTGATCTGCCACTTGGCACCTTCGGCAGAGTCATGCTTACTACAGCTTGTGTAATCATTTATGGGTTAGATATTTATTTCCTAGTGAATGGCGTAAAGCTATAAAAATTCATCTCCCCGAACCTGGAGAGGATCCCAGTAATGTAAATAATTATAGACCAATTTCTTTAAAAAGTTGCTTATGCAAATTTTAAGAGAAAATGGCAAATGCTCAATCATCTTAGCACATTTGAGAAAATGAAGCTCCGACTCAACTCAATTCAGGTTGCAATGTAACAGTTCTTCATTGGATTCTCTGTCCAACTTAGAATACCACATATGCAGAGGATTTGAACGAAAACAAAAACAAATTACTGTAATTGTCTTTTTTACATGAAGGTATGCAATATCAACATCGTTACATAAAAACAGCACCCGTAGTCATCTACCTAGATTTAGATTCATCCAAAACTGTTTAACTGATCGCAGTTTTCAGGTGAGAATTGGTGATGTATTGTCATGTACATTTCCACTTGGAAATGGTGTTTCACAAGGAAGCGTCCTTAGTGGCACACTGTTTACTTTAGCAATAAATTATGTCAATAATGATAACCTACCTACCGAAATCTGTATGTGGAAGATTTTGCCATATGTTATTCAGCATCTCTAATAAAACATGCAGAACGAATCATTAATAAAAGCATAATAAAAACAGATGAAAGGGCCTCATCTGTAGGTTTCGAATTTTCCATATATAAATCTCAAGCAGTTATTTTTTATAAAAATAAAAAGTAGAAAAAATGTGAAGAAATAATTTAAAAATCAGAAACCATAGTATGCCAACTGGCCAAACTGCCAATTTTTTGGGATTAGTATTTGATACTCAGCTCAATTGGAAAGCTCACATAACGTACATGAAGTAAAAATTAAATCCAATTAAAAAACACTGCTCAACACTACTTAGGGAGCCGATAGACATGCACTAGGTTAAGTTGAAGCTTTCGCTTGGATATGTAATGCGGATTCACTGGCAAGAATAAAGTGCTCGATTAAACGTAGATGTTTAATCAGTTCTGAAAGTGATGCCCCTTGCTTAGTCCACGGGCCATCAATCAGTAACAGGAATTCAAAAGATAAGTTCACCAATAATACATTCAGCTTCTGGAATAAATACTGTTCGGTGTACAAAATTGCCCAAGAGCTAGGCAACGATTTTCCCAATGATTCCCACGGTCAATTTATATGAACTTAAAAGAAACTCCAAAAAGAAAATGTAAAGATTTAACCTGGGGTCGCGCCGACTATGGTCATCGTCGTTGAGGATGAAATAGGTTATTTAATTAAGCGGGGAGACACACATAAAGCACATTTAGCGACGATGCCTATAAAAAAAAAAAACTGATTCACTTAAGGTAGATTCTCGGATGAGCCTTATTCTTACGAGACGTTTGTTTGGTGGCTGCTGATTGGCTGGTACCGGGAGGTAGGCAGCCCCCAGCCAATCAGCGGCCGCCAAACTAACGTCTCGTAGGCATAGGGCTCAACCAAGAATCTACCTTAAGTGAATCAGGTATAGTAGCTATACAGAACAAAGACCAACATCCAGTGATGGTAAGATCGTAATAACATGATTTAGTCAAGAAGAAATCTGGGAACTAAACATAGACTGTGAGGTCTCTAAAAAAAGGCAGGTAAAGCAGTACTAACTTTATTACATGTTGTTCTAGATTTAGCTGACGGATAGTAGGCTATGTAGTACTGCGTACCCGACCCGCACTGAGATTCTAACTGACTCGGGTCCAGCAGATTTCTGTTTCTACACACACACACACACACACACTCACTCACACACACACACACACACACACAACCACACACACACACACACATATATATATAATCATCTATACTAATATATATATATATATATATCTATATATATATATATATATATATATATACATATATATATATATATATATATATTTATATATATATATATATGAATATAATTAGTTACATTTGTCAAAGATACAAGAGTAATATGTTGGCGGCAATGCCTGAGAATGCTCTAGACAATGGAGTAATGTAGTACAACGCGGCTAGATGAATTATTTACAAGATATTGTGGGAAAAGCGTTGTCCTTACAAGCCACATGAGTAGCTTAAGAAGTTGCAGCGGCTAAGACACCTCTGTACTACTGCAGTAACTTTTAAATCATCATTTACTAAAGCCTTGGGGCTCGCATGATTTACAAGAATTTCTTGTAGCTATAAAAAATTGCTTTTATACATACATAAATACAATTCACTTCAAAAATGGAATAATTCTGGTAGAAGAAATTAAATAACATGAAACCCAAAATGCACGACTGGCAAAATAAAAGCTTATGCAATAATACAATACAATATAAGGATGTCATAATTATGTTCTCACTAAGCTTGTTTTTCTCACCTTTAAAAATTTACCCCCCATTCTCTGTGTGTGTGTGTGTGTGTGTGTGTGTGTGTGTGTGTGGTATCAATAGTTTATGACTTATGAGACCAAGTTGAATATTTTCCCACTTTCCGACTAGTAAATCTCCTATTTTTTTTTTCTTTTTTGTACGCCCGAGTGAGAAACAGCGGCAACTCGCTCATACAAAGCATCCTAAGGAGTGAAGCAAGAAGATCTTAATTGTGGGAAAGATGGGAAAATGAGGCCTTTGTCCCCTAAAGGACTTAATCTCTGTATTAGCAAGATGTCATCTTCAGAATTTGTCATTATTATATTTATTGCTGATATTTTATTTTTTCATTATTACTGTGATTAGTACTATCAAGTTAAAGTATTTTTTTTATACATTCAATTTATGTATTTAGCCCTCTGGACCTGACTACTGTAACCACCTAAGGTCTCTAGTTGAAATTTAAGTTATATAATCTGTGCACTAACTGTTATAACTCTCAATGCATTTTTTTCTCACCAATATTATTACTATTACCAGTATTATGATTACTATCTTTAATGCTACCTCAGCTATTTTGTGGATAAGTGCCGATTACTCATTTTTCCTATCATGTTGACTCATATATCTAGATTGTGTATGTTACTGTGTATTTTGTATTCATTGTATAATGGCCCTGAACCGAAATAAAGGATATTATTATTTTATTATTATTATTATTATTTTATTATTATTATTATTATTATTATTATTATTAAACAGTTGACGACCAAATTTCCTTTCTTCACTTCTGTCCTGTTAGTAACCACCAACCCTAACAACGCTGTTTAGAAAAAAGAAAAAAAAAACTTTGTCTCCCTAGACTCTTCGTTTGCTTGTTAATCTATCTGACTCCTCTCACAAGAAATCCGTAGTTTAGTAGTTTAGCATCCCACCGCATGCTCTGGCAGGCATTGCTTTTTTTCGTATTGATTCCATATATTATATATGACCAAATGACAATGTTATTCCCTCAGCACTTTTAATCCGAAAATTTATTAGTATCTTAGTAAATGTAGCCTTGATACGTTTTAATTTCTAACTCTACGTTTTTTTTTTTTCGTTCTTTTGATATTTTTTCTTTATTTCGCCACATGTGCGTGCCTCTATATGCTTAGCTTTCTTCATCTGTTGCAATCCGACCCATATTTCCACCCTAATATTCCATTGAAGACAGTGACATAAGATTAAAATTCCTTTTCTGTATCTTTCCTTCCACTCTCATTTTCATTCTAAATATTTTTCTCGCAAATTTTGCTTCACTAATGGGAAAAGGGATTTTAAAAATAAGATTATAAAAACATTACACATACTTCGACTATGGTGTGTTCGATAGTGTTCTCTTTTCAGACGTCTAATGTAAAAATTACATTAATTCTCTCTGACTGCCCTTATAAATAATAAATGTAAATAAGATATATCAATAAATAATACGTGTATGTAAAATACAACATAATTTATATATGTAACTAATTTTGTTCATTAAATACCAAAAGAAGGAAACCGAACGATACCGGCGGCTTCCACTTAACTGACAAGACTTCACCACCACTGCTTCTTCTTCTTCCCTCAGTGACAGTTACGTCTGCTGCCCAACGGAAGGCGACGCCGAACTGCAAAACGACTGACTGCTACCCGTGTGGAGTCTGTCATTCGCCGCGTTACCTCACTAAGGGTCAAGTTAGCCAATAATACAAGTGAGAGACCATGGCAGCCTTCGAAGGTAAGTGCGATGAGTATTTAGAACTTGCCTGTTGTAGCTATAGCCGTAATAGAGTGTATTTGTTTGTCCCTTTTAGGAATGAAATGCGAGCTCTCCACCCGAATGCTCTCTAGCTAGGTAGGCAACTGGTAGCCTCCCTACTAGCTACCTAGGTATATAGCTAGCTACTAATAGGTAGCTACCTATTGCCAGACAGGCCATAGCCTAGTCTAGTCAGTCTAGTCTGGGCGTCGTGAGTAGCAGGAGTGGTTTCTTAAGATTTCCTCTTCCAGGGTGAAGCAGGTCCGATATGATTTTCACGGGAAGGTTAGTACCTACCTCCTATGGAGCTTCTGCTAGGTAGAGTAGCTAGCTACCTAGTAGCTGCCTTCTATCCTAGTTAGTCTAGGTAGGTCGCTTTTAGTAGATAGCATAGTAGGTAAAAAACCGCAGGGTACTGAGTGGACCATGTACGATCAGCGTGAACAACCCCAAAAAAAGTACTTAGGGTAAATCACCACAGCAGGCCAAACAGGCCACCTACAATCAACGCTTGCCACCCTCCGAAAAAGTACATTATAACGCGTCCTGACACCGGAGATGGGCATCAGTCGCGACTTGTTGTTGGTGAGAAATGGAGCTAAAGACCTCTACTCTCCTTTCGAAGTAAGTATTTTCTCCAAAGTTAGAAATTAAGGCCAAATTTTAAGATTTAAACAGAGGGTACTGAAAACAGTCTCAAACGTAGTGCAAATCTCACCAAAACGCGTTCAACATTTTTACTTACAACTCGAGGTATTTAGAAGATTGACACCATCTTGATGTTTACGGAGTCGCTTGTGTCAATAAACTAACCATTTCCTGTGATAAATCCGCACACCACTTGTGCCCACGACGCTGGGCACTTTTATCACAACAAATGGAAAACATTTCCTCACCGAGTAAACAACTGTTTTGTAGAAGAAGACGACGAAGCGTGCACATCGATAATTTTTTAAATAAATAGTAAAACATTAATATTTTACATATTTTTGATTATTAAATTTGAAAATATTCGTTATTGAAAAAGTAACTCGATTCTGACTCAAATTTAAGTAATTATTTTTTGGAATTCGAACGTTCTTTCAAGTCCTGTATTATGACGTCACGACATCTTGACTTTCGTACCTATTGTAAATAATTGCTTTACTCAACTTTCTTGCAGAACAGTTTATCACTTAGTTCACGCAGAGTTATCAGCTCATTCATGTAATTGGTATAATCGTAATGCGCATATATATCTTCATTATTTACTTTTTGGATATATGAAGATGTTTTACTGCCGGATTATCGCCGTAGTGTGACGCAATCGTTTTCGGTCGATGCGCCTCTGTTTTCGCACCATAAGAAATTATGGGGCCGAATTTGCAATGACCAGAAAGTCGTTAAACGAGGAAAGTTAGCATTGAGGGGCATATGTTTTTGATTGAGAAAAATACAAATTTATTCAATAGCTTTTTTGTAAAAAATACTTGATTACAAAAACGTTGATTGACAACTAAACGCAGGCATTACCTACTGTGGGTTTCAGAGACAGTGCAAGCACGTTTTTGGGCAATACCTATTTCTGTAACGAACACTCGTATCAGAACGAGATTTTGTATAGTGCATTACACAGTACCGTAATTTTATTCAAGTATCGTGAATCACTAATCGTAAAAGAATGACGACACTTGTCCTTGTACCAAGAGACAAAAACTCCATTATGCAGAAATGGATACGAACATGCGTTTTATAAAGCTCCACCTACCCTCTCCCCCCCCCCCCCCCCCCCCCCCGCCCCCCCCCCCCCCCCCCCCACCCCCCCCCCCCCCCCCCCCCACCCCCCCCCCCCCCCCCACCCCCCCCCCCCACCCCCCCCCCCCCCCCCCCCCCCCCCCCCACCCCCCCCCCCCCCACCCCCCCCCCCCCCCCCCCCCCACCGCCACCCCTTTCCTTCGTTCTCTCTCTCTCTCTCTCTCTCTCTCGTCTCTCATCTCTCTCTCTCTCTCTCTGTTGCCATTCGGTATGTGTTGACCCTCCAAACTGGGTATAAGACTACACACAAAACGTTGAAATTGGTGAAATTAGGCTATGTATTGGAAGTATATATACATAATTATTAAAGCAATTTTATCTTATTGCATTACTATGACAAATAGAATTCATGGAAACTGTTTTATAATAATGAAACAGCGTATGTGTGAAGCCTCCACTAATGTGGCAACGATGATTTTGCCATTCTTAGCATGCAAACATTAAAGCATGCAAACATTAAAGGTTACATTTAGTCTGCATACGGTTATTAAAGAATTCAAAATACTAATATAGACTGAAATCTATTAAAAGTGCTAGCAAAAACAAAAAAGCAAAAAAAAAAAATAAAAAAAAAAAAAAAAATGTGTATATAATTCACTTCTCCGTAGTCATTCCTCTATGCACTTATCCATGGTCGTTCCTCTATGGTTTTCGGCAGCCAGATGTACGAAAACGTTAGAAAAATTTGATTGTATCTACTTTAGAAATATCTGTAATTTTGGGGGGTAATTTGGTTGCAAAAAAGGGATAATATACATGAATTAAATTAAAATTTTTAAATAACAAAGTAAATTTAAACTAAATAACGAGTAAAGTAAACAATTTAGGGAGTAAAACTTTGCAGTTTCGGTGTCTGCTGTTCGTAACTGTGTTTGTGGCGCGCGCGCTTAGGAACCAGCAACAGTAACGGGTTTAAAGTGCAATGTGGAGTGAACTGAAACCAAAATGTGTATAATAACAATCAAATAAGCACTGTGGAGTTTCAGTTGTGATGGCAGTAAGGATAAAAACCGCCGATTACAAGGTAAGAATGAATTCAGTTCAAACCATAACCCCGGGAATAACAAGTTTCATACTTTCACCAATATAGGCAACAAAATGTTGTTTTATTGTGCTGGTTACAACTGCAATCTTGAGTAAGATCAATAAACGTTACATATATATGCTAACATTGTTCAAATGAGTGCTGGGAAGGCTGGGGAAAGATGGTGGCCGTCACTGATCAGAACCTTCCATGCAAAACGTAGCCGCCATATTGGATTTCAAAACTGCCTTGAAAACATATTTTACGAAGAGCTCACATGCTTATTTTAGTTCGTATGGGGCTTTCATATATCACATTATGTTGACGAAACTTCAATCTTTTAAATGGTAGAGTTGCAATTGTATTCTTGTTTCACCAATTAAATATCGAGTGAATAAGACCCGTCCACCGTGGTGAGGGTTGGCCTTCCGTGGTGTTTTACCCTATAACGTGTCCTGACATCGGAGATGGGCATCAGTCGCGACTTCTTGTTGGTGAGAAACGGAGCTAAAGACCTCTACTCTCCTTTCGAAGTAAGTATTTTCTCCAAAGTTAGAAATTAAGGCCAAATTTAAAGCATTAAACAGAGGGTAGTGTAAAGGGTGTCCAACGCAGTGCAAATCTCGCCAAAACGCTTTCGAAATTTTTACTTACGCTTAAATATCTTAGAAGATTGATGCCATCTCGATGTTTGTGGAGTCGCTTGTGTCAACAAACTTCCCATTTCCTGTGATAAATCCGCACACCACTTGTACCCATAGATGCTGGGGCACTTTCATCACAACAATCAGAACTTTTTTAAGTAAAGAACTGTTTTGGTAGAAGAAGACAACGAAGCGTGCATTAGATAATTATTTAAATAAATAGTAAAACATTAATATTTTACATATTTATGATGATTAATTTGAAAATATTCGTTATTGAAAAAGTAACTCGATTCCTGAATCAAGTTTAAGTAATTATTTTTTGGAATTAGCTAGAACTTTTTTTTAAGTCCTGTATTATGACATCACGACATCTTGACTTTCGTACCTATTGTAAATGAATTGCCGTACTCAACTTTCTTGCAGAACAGTTTACCAGTTAGGGTAAAACACCGCATGGCCTGCAGCAGGCCAATGACGATCAATGCATGCCACCCTCCGAAAAAGTACATTATAACGCGTTCTGACACTGGAGATGGGCATCAGTCGCGACTTCATGTTGGTGAGAAACGGAACTAAAGACCTCTACTCTCCTTTTGAAGTAAGTATTTCCTCCAAAGTTAGAAATTAAGGCCAAATTTTAAGATTTAAACAGAGGGCAGTGAAAAGGGTGGCTATGGCAGTGGAAATCTCACCAAAACGCTTTCGAAATTTTTACTTACAATTAGGTAACTTAGAAGATTGACGCCATCTCGATGTTTACGGAGTCGCTTGTGTCTACAAATTTCCCATTTCCTGTGATAAATCCGCACACCACTTGTTCCCACAACTGTTTTGGTTGAAGACGACGACGAAGCATGCACTAGATAATTTGAAAAATAAATAGTAAAACATCAATATTTTACATATTTATGACAATTGATTTGAAAATATTCGTTATTGAAAAAGTAACTCGATTCTGACTCAAGTTTAAGTAATTATTTTTCGGAATTAGAACGTTCTTTTAAGTCCTGTATTATGACGTCACACCATCTTGACTTCCGTACCTATTGTAAATATTAGCTATACTCAACTTTCTTGCAGAACAGTTTACCAGTTATTCATGCAGATTATCAGCTATTCATGTAATTGTTATAATCGTAATGCGCATACATATCTTTATTATTTGCTTTTTGGATAGTATATGAAGATGTTTTACTGCCGGATTACCACCTTAGTGTGACGCAATCACTTTTGGTCCCTGGGCCTCTGTCTGTTTTTGCAATGACCAGAAAGTCGTTAAAAGAGGAAAGTTGGCATTGAGGGGCATATTGTTTGATTGAGAAAAATACAAATTTATACAATAGCTACCTTGTAAAAAATACTTGATTGACAACTAAGCAGCATACCTACTATGGGTTTCAGAGACAGTGCAAGCACGTTTTTTGGCAATATTTCTGTAACAAACACTCGTATCAGAACGAGATTTTGCTATAGTGCATTACACCCAGTGCCGTAATTTATAGGGGTATCGTGAATCACTGCTAATCATAAAGAATAACGACACTTGTCCTTGTACCAAGAGACAAAGACTCCATTATCCGGAAATGGATACGAACACGCGTAAAAGGCTCCACCTACTTTCTCCCCCCCCCTACACCACCACCCCTGTCCTTCCTTCCTTCCTTCCCGTTTCCTTTCCTTTCTCTCTCTCTCTCTCTCTCTCTCTCTCTCTCTCTCTCTCTCTGTTGCCAATTGGTATGTTTTCACCCTCCAAACTGGGTATAAGACTTACACAAAACGTGGAAATTGGTGGAATCAGCCTATGTATTGAAAGTATATATACATAAATATTAAAGCAATTTTATCATTATTGCATTACTATGACAACTAGAATTCATGGAAACAGTTTACATATAATAATGCATCGGCGTATGTGTGAAGCTCCACTAATGTGGCAACGATGATTTTTCCATTCTTAGCATGCAAACATTAAAGGTTACATTTATTTCTGGCTTACAGTTATTTAACAAATCAAAATACTAATATAGACTTAAATCAATGAAAAGTGCTAGCAGAAAAAATATATATACATAATCCACTTATCCGTAGTCTGTTCCTCTATGGTTTTCGGCAGCCAGATGTACGACAAGGATTGTATCTACTTTAGAAGTATCTGTAATTTTTCGGGGTAATTTGGTTGCAAAAAAGGGATAATATACATGAATTAAATTAACATTTTTAAATAACAAAGTAAAGTTGAACTAAATAACGAATAAAGTAATCAATTTAGGGAATAAAACTTTACAGTGTCGTCGTCTGCTGTTCGTAACTGTGTTTGTGGCGCGTGCGCTTAGGAACCAGGAACAGCAACTTGTTTAAAGTGCAATGTGGAGTGAATTGAGACCAAAATGTGTATAATAACAATCAAATAAGCACTGTGGAGTTTCAGTTGTGATGGCAGTCAGGATAAAAACCACCAATTACAAGGTAAAAATGAATTCAGTTCAAACCATGACCCCGGGAATAAAAAGTTTCATACTTTCAGTAATATAGGCAACAAAATGTTTGTTCATGCAACTTACCTGTCAGATATATATATAGCTGATAATTCCGACGACCGACAGAATTTAAAACTTACGACACACGTACTGGGAGTCAGGTGGTTAGTATCCATTCCCGCCGCTGGGAGGCGGGTATCAGGAACCATTCCCATTTTCTATTCATAATTTTTCTGTCGCCGGTGTTGTGAACATCTGTTTTACAGCACCTCTGTCTGGATTTGGAACTTTTGGCTACTTGAGTATCCCTTTTGGTTCTTTTTTGGATTAATTGACTTGGATCGGTGGCTAGGCACACGTTATTAGTGGATTGATTTGATTTTGGTTTGGATTTCTCTTGGATAATATGTCAGGGTCTAGTACAGCTAGCGCTAGATTTTGCTCTAGGACTGATTGTAGAGGTAGGCTACTGAAAGCTTCAGTAGACCCACATACGGTATGTAAGGGTTGCAGGGAGCATGAATGTGTGTATGAAAGCCGTTGACCAAGGAGGTGCGAAAGATTAACAGATTCTGAGTGGAAGGCGTATGAGACCTATCTTAGGAAACTCGAAAAGGATAGGTTAAGGAGGTCTTCCTCCAGGAGTGTTTCAGGTGTGCAAGAAATTAATGTTTCTCCTGTTAACCCCCCTCCTGTTAATGCTCCTAACCCTGTAGTGTTGCCTCCAGGCCCTGAAGCAGTGTCAGTAGAGAGTAATACTTTGTCCTTAATTTTTGGAGTCGATTCGAAATTTTAGAAGTCGAAAGTGTTGGCTCTTGAGAGCAAAAGTGATGTGCAGAAGTGCAGTGATACCCCTTGTGTAGTGGAGGGTGCGTCAGATCAGCCTCGTTTCGCCTCTAGGCCTGGACCTCTGCTTGACTCCCAGGACCCAGGGAGGGAGCATGTCGAAAGCCGAAGGAGGGTTACAAGGAACCCCCACCGATCTGGCGTGCCTTCGGCAGTTACTGATGAAAATCCCCAGACTGCCAGGGAGCGTGCGCATGCACGTCTCCTCAAGGAGTGTTTTTCGTCATCGGAGGCTTCATCCCCACGTAAAGGGTGGAGTTCTCACGGTGCTTCCCGTCCGCTGAAAAGGACGGCGCGTGTTGGTGACGCTTCACGTCCTAGTTCTCCGGAACTGCGATCTTCTCCTGACAGTGTGTTCGCTGCTTTTCCGCCGCAGAAAAGGCGTAGAGAGTCTTCGGACCTGGATTCGGGTAGTTCGTGCGAGCGATACAGTCGCTCTAGAGCTCGGAAGGAGGCCGTGCCTGGGAGGAGGAGGGAGGCGTCCCCTCGCCGCTCTCCTGCTCACAGGATCAGTCCCTCCCCAGGGCAGGAAGATTCGCCAACCAAGAGGATGCTTCAGTCACTGCAGCAACAACTTCAGGACGTTCTTGCTTCTAGAGAGTCTCTTCCGCGTCATAGAAAGGACGAGAAGCTTCCTGTGAAGAAGTCAAGACCTTCTCTTTCTCCTCGCTCGCCTCTCTCTTCGTTCGAGTCTCCCTCTAGAGTTCGTTCTGCTCCCCAGCAGCTCTCTAGAGGAGGTGAGAAGTTTGTTTTTGTACATGAAACTTACCCAGCAGATATATACTTAGCTATAGACTCGGTCGTCCCGAAGAATTTCAAAACTCGCGGCACACGCGACAGGTAGGGTCAGTGATTCCCATTCCACCCGCCGCTGGGTGCGGGGGTCTGGAACCATTCCCGTTTTCTAAGCTATAATTTCTCTGTCGGTTGAACGGACAACACCTATTGTTCGTTCCTCCATCTTTGATTTCTACTCGTTTGCCGAGAATTTGGATTGGTTTTTTGGTGACGTATTCTGTTTTTTCTCTGGCTTGGCATACGCTTATTGTGGACTGTTTTTCGACTTTGGTTTTGACTACTCTTTCACGATGTCTGACGCTAAGGCTTCACCTATGTTTAGAGTTTGTAGTAGGGAAGGTTGCAAGTTAGGCTGCCGAAATCGCAGTAGATCCTCATAGTATTGCGCTAAATGCAGAGAGAATGAATTGTTTATTTTAATAATACCTGTGTTGAGTGCGAGAACCTTACAGAGCTTGAATGGAAGGAGTTATCTTCATATGTTAGGAAGCTTGAGAGAGATAGAGTAAGAAAGGCTTCAGCTAGGTCATCTAGTAGATCTTGTTCTCTAGAACAAGAAGTTAACTTCCTACTAACGATTTTTCCCTTAGCCTCAGCTGCTTCTTCTCCCTGTTCTGAATCCAAAGATTCTTCTTCAGAGAGGGAAAATGTAAAAGCTTCCATCAAGAAACTTCAAGCTCAGTTACGAGCTCTAAATGAAGGTAAGAGTGGTGATAGTGACTTGTGCAGTGTCCCCAGTGCAGTGGAGGGGGCGTCTGACCGGTTCCTCATTGCTCCTAGGCCTAGACCGCTTCCAAAATTCCCAGGACCAGGGGAGGAGGAATGTCGAAAGCCGCAGGGAGGATGCAGAACATCCCCAACGGTCAGGCGTCCCTTCGGCAGATCCTGTTGTAAAGTCCCAGGCTACCTCGGATTGCCGCAGAAAAAGGCGTCCTAAGGGAGTGTTTTTCGGCCTCAGACTCTTCCTCTCCTAAAACGAGGATGGAGTTCGGCCTCTCTTTCGCGCCCTTGAAGAGAGCCTGGAAGGCGCCTAAAGAGACGCGGGCTGATTCCAGCCCAGAGCGTTTTCCCAAGAATTGGCCTTCGGTACCTAAGAAGACGAGACAAGAGCCCTCTCTTCAGGATCCTACGAAGAAGTTTTTGATTAATCTGCAAGAGCAGTTAGCGTCTTTAGTAGGCTCCTTTGCTAAGGACTCGACAAGAAGGAAAGATGTTTCGCTCCCTGTTAAGAGTTCCGCTAAGCGCCCCTCTTCGTATAGGAGAGAACCCTCACAATCTCCAGGGCGTTTATCGCCTTCGTCGAGAGACTCGTCCGATAGGAGTTGTTCTCCTGAGAGGAGAGTTCTTTCGCGGTCTATAAGCTTTCTTCTCCAAAGCGCCCTATGACGGGTAAGGCTTTGAATCCTGGTAGGCAGGAAGATCGTAGCCTCTCTCCTATGAGACGCCGCGAATCGAGCAGAAGTCTCGATCGGTTTAGGTTCAAGGAACCGGAAGATAGACAAAACCGATTTAAGTATCAGGATCCTTTGGGTCTACAGGACCAGGAGCCAGGCAGGCGCAAAGAGGCAGCGAGACGCAAGAAAGGGCGTCAAGAGCCTCTCAGACCACAGGATTCAGGACGTCAGGAGTCTGCTAGAAGGCAGGAATCAGTACGCCATGAGTCAGGACGCCAGCAGTCAGGGCGCCAGGAGTCAGGACGCTATGAGTCAGGGCGCCAGGAGTCAGGACGCCAGGAGGCAGGACGCCAGGAGTACGTTAGGCGTAAGGGTGTAGGGCGCCAAGAGCCTGTTAAGCGTCAGGAATCAGGACGCAGGGATCTTTTCAAGCGCCCTGAATCAGGGCGCCAGGAGCCTATCAAGCGCCGCGAGCCTGGCGAACCGCAAGGGCCTAGACAACAATAGTCTAGTAGGCGCAAGAGTGTTTCGGACAGACAGGAGCCTCACTCTTCGTATAGAAGTTCGAACGTTCAGCGCTCCCCTTCTCGGGAAAGGAGTTCTTCTCCCGGGAAGAGCCCGATCTCTCTCAAACGGTCTCCTTCGGTGGATCCGTTGGAACAGGTATTAGAAGAGGAGGAGCCCGTAGATGTAGCAGTTTCTGACTACAAGAGGCTTTCCCTTTTACTGCTCGAGGAGTTCGGAGACTCCCTTCATCCTGCTGACCCTGCCTTCACCAGGATCTTTGATGTCGAGCACAAAAGCTCAACAAGCGTCTTCCTTCGTCAAGATGCGCCCTGCTCTTGTATGAAAAAAAAAAGGCCTTAAAGACCTTTTCAGAGTGGTTGACTTCCAGAAGGGAAGCGGGCAAAACAGTTTTTTCCTGCCCTCCTTCCAAGTTAACAGGTAAACCAGGAAGGTGGTACGAGACCAAGGAACCTATGGGGTTAGGCCTCCCTTCATCCGCAGATGCGGGATTCGTTCCTTAGTGGACTCTTCCAGGAGGAAGTCTTTGCTTTCTGCTAAAAGCAACATGGGGCATGTGTGAGCTAGACCACCTTCTAAAGGGCCTCTTTAAGACCCTGGAAGTCTTCAACTTCATGGACTGGGCTTTGGGAGCGTTAGCTAAGAGAGCTCAAGACACTGACTTTGTCTCCATGGAGGAACTTTCAAGCGTCCTGGCTTGCTTGGACAGAGCGGTTATGGACTGTTCCGTAGAAGTTGCCTCGCTTTTCGGAACGGGAGTCTTAAAGAAGAGATCGGTCTTTAGCTCTTTTCTAGCAAGAGCCGTATCACCTTTACAAAGAACATCTCTTCTTTTTGCACCGTTGTCCCACCCGCATTCTGTTTCCACAGGAGACTGTTAAAGAGGTTGCTAAATCTCTTACGGAGAAGGCAACTCAGGATCTCCTCACTCACTCAGCCAAGAAGTTTAGGCCGGCCGTGCCCTATCGAGAAAAAAGAGAGACCCTCTTTTGTACACCCTTTCGAGGTGCCTCCTCTTCTAGGACCCCTCTTAGAGGTCGCAGACCAGATAGAAGGAGTAGACCATCTAGAAGGTCTTTCGGGAAGTCTAGATGAGCAGGGAGTCCTCCAGACGAAAGTAGGCGCCAGACTACTCCACTTTGCAAAAGTCTGGGCGCAGAAGGAGCGGACTCTTGGTCCCTCTCGATCCTGAAAAAAGGATACTTGATCCCCTTCAGGGAAAATCCTCCCTTGACGACAACTCCAAGGGAGTTGACTGCAAGATACTCGGATACCGGTCCGAAAGCTTGCTATTTTTGCAAGCAGTGGAACAGATGATTTCCAAGGAAGCGGTAGAACTGGTTCAAGATCTCCAGTCGCCAGGATTTTACAATCGGCTATTCCTGGTACCGAAAGCATCGGGGGGATGGAGACCGGTTCTAGACGTCAGTGCCCTGAATTTCTTTGTCTTGAAGAAGAAATTTTCGATGGAGATGTCTTCCTCTGTTCTGTCTGTTCTTCGTCCAGGGGACTGGATGGTGTCCCTGGACCTTCAGGATGCATATTTCCATGTGCCAATTCATCCGGCAGCAAGGAAATATCTGAGATTCATGTTCCAAGGAAAAGTATTCCAGTTTCCGAGCGATGTGTTTCGGACTTTCGACTGCCCCTCAAGTCTTCACGGACATCATGAAGAATGTAGCTTTTGGAATGGATCATCTGGAAGGGATCAGGATCTCTTATATCTGGACGATTGGCTAATAAGAGCCCAATCGGAGAAAAAAAAATGTCTGGAGGACCTTTTAGTTACTCTAAATTTGACAAAGTCCTAGGACTTTTAGTCAATCGCGAGAAATCCATGCTGACTCCCCAGCAGAGTATTGTCTATCTTGGGGATTCAGATGGATTCTCGGGATTTTCTAGCGTATCCTTCGCAGGAAAGGAGAGAACGCTGCTTAGAAAAGGTGGCAGTCTTCTTAAGGAAAGAACATTGTTCCGCGAGGGAATGGATGAGCTTACTGGGGACCCCCTCCTCGATGGAACAGTTCGTTTCTTCCTTCCTTAGGAAGACTACACCTACGACCCCTTCAATTTTATCTGAAGGAGAAATGGGATTGGAAGTCCAACAATCTGGGAGAAACATTTCCAATCTCGAAAGGGATTAAGGAGAATATCCGCTGGTGGTTAGATCCACAGAAACTAAGCAAGGGAATCTCCCTTTGCTTACAGAACCCTCGCCTAGCGTTATTTGCAGACGCCTCAGATTCAGGGTGGGGAGCGACCCTAGGTTCGGAAGAAGTGTCAGGCACTTGGGAAGGAGAACAAGTGTCCTGGCACATAAACAAAAAAGAACTAACAGCCATTCATCTAGCTTTAGTTCATTTCGAGGAACAGGCTCTCAGGTTTGGGGGATTCAGATTCACTCGGACAACACAACAGCCCTCGCTTATATAAAGAAACAGGGGGGACGCATTTCTTTTCCCTGTACGAATCAGCAAAGGATCTGCTGATTTGGGCTCAAGAAAGGAAGATCTCTCTTCTCACAAGGTTTGTGCAGGGAGAGAAAAATGTCCGGGCAGATCTGTTGAGCAGAAAAGAACAAGTCCTACCCACGGAATGGACTCTCAATCCTCAGATTTGCCAGCAACTATGGCATCTGTGGGGAAGGCCCAATATAGACCTGTTCGCGACCAACAGGAATCACAGATTAGAGAACTATTGCTCCCCGATCTCGGATCCACAAGCAGTAGCAGTAGACAGCTTTCTGCTAGATTGGACGGGCTTGGACGCATACGCCTTCCCTCCTTTCAAGATAGTAGAGGAAGTATTGAGGAAGTTCGCTTGCTCGGAAGGAACAAGAATGACCCTCATCGCTCCCTTCTGGCCAGCTCTCGATTGGTTCAACAGAGGTGGCTGGAGCTGGAGTGGTTAGTAGATTTTTCCAAGATCGCTTCCAACTGAGGAACGATCTTCTCAAACAACCCCACTTCGACAGGTTTCACAAAAACCATCCCCGCTCTAAGTCTGACCGCTTCAGACTGTCGAAGGACTTGTCAGGAGCAAGGGCTTTTCACGAGAAGTGGCGAAGGCTATTGCAAGAGCCAGAAGAGTCTCCACCTCTAAAGTATATCAGTCGAAGTGGGAGTTGTTTAGAAGATGGTGTAAAGGGAAGAAAATATCCTCTTCCAGTACCTCTGTAACTGAAATCGCAGATTTTCTCCTATATTTGAGAAAAGAATGTAACCTGGCAGTATCAACAGTGAAGGGTTACAGAAGTATGCTGGCCTCAGTCTTTCGACATAGAGGAATAGATCTAACCAATAATAAAGATACAGACCTTATAAGGTCTTTCGAAACCACGAAAGACCATGTAATCAAGAAACCTAGCTGGAACTTGGATGTGGTCCTCAAGTTCCTAATGTCGGAAAAATTCGTACCGTCTCACACAGCTTCTTTTAGAGATTTAACGAGAAAGTCATTATTCCTCTTTGCGTTAGCAACAGCTAAGAGAATTAGCGAGTTGCAAGCTTTGGAAGGGTGTTAAGAAGGATTCAGCGATTTGCTCCTTTAAACCATTTTTTCTAGCAAAAAATGAAAATCCCTCAAAGCCTTGGCCAAGAAGCTTTGAGATAAGAGGACTATCTTCATTAACAGGAAGAGAACTAGAAAGGACTTTGTGTCCAGTCAGGGCACTCAAGTTCTACCTGGAGAAGAAAAAGTTGCTGGAAGGTACAGAAGAAAGTCTTTGGTGCTCTGTAAGAGATCCGAAAAGATCAATTTCAAGAACGCCCTCCCGACATTCTTCATAAAGGATGTAATAAGGAAGCTCACCTTAAGTGCGATGAAGAGCACCTCAAGGTTCTCAGAGTAAGAGCTCATGAAGTGAGAGCCATAGCTACGTCAATGGCATTTCACAAAACATGGTCTCTGCAGGCACTTATTGAGTCTACGTTTTGGAGATGTAATTCTGTGTTTGCCTCGAATTACCTAAGAGACGTAAAAATTTCGTATGAAAAGTGCTTTGCTCTGGGAGCGTATGTTTCGGCGAATTCAGTGCTGGGAGAAGGGGCTGAGGCTAATCCTTCTTAATTTACTTTAGTGTTTAAATTATCTTTTATTGGTGGTTGTTTTTATTGGTTAATT